>NC_092235.1:36815769-36953575 GCF_036320965.1 Panulirus ornatus | reverse complement strand
TTGATTTAACCCTTTCAGGAAACAGCTGATTTCTTTGGGTTCCTAAAGTACACAAAGAATTAGTAAAAATCTCTCTCCTCCAGTTTATGAAAAAGTTGCACAAAAAATAAGACAAACTTTTTTCTTTAGAATTTAGACTAAACCATTCCAAGTTTCTATTAACATGATTAAGTGTAAAAAATATTATAGTTTTTTATAATAAATTAAAGAGTTAAACATTAAGAGTTTAGGAAGAAAACAGTACTTATCAGACTAGTCAATTCTAATGCAGGGTGTGGTGTATGTGGTGGGTGCATGGCAGAGGGTGCCTCAAACAGGTTAAGCCCTAGAAAGGTGCTTGTACCTCATCAAGTGTGATAAATCTAAGTGTGAAAAAAAGGAAAAACTGAAGATGCCACTTGTGGTAAGAGGATGGAACAGCCCTACTAGAACTGCAGAGAGGGCAGAAGTATTAGGAGATGGTAATGTCAGACAAAGTAATTTTTTTATAATTATTATTATTTTGCTTTGTCGCTCTCTCCCTCGTTTGTGAGGTAGCGCAAGGAAACAGACGAAAAAAATGGCCCAACCCACCCCCATACACATGTATATACATACACATCCACACATGCAAATATACATACCCATACATCTCAATGTACACATATATATACACACACAGGGACATACATATGTACACATGCACACAATTCACACTGTCTGCCTTTATTCATTCCCATCACCACCTCGCCACACATGCAATAACATCCCCCTCCCCCCTCATGTGTGCGAGGTAGCGCTAGGAAAAGACAACAAAGGCCCCATTTGTTCACACTCAGTCTCTAGCTGTCATGCAGTAATGCCCAAAACCACAGCTCCCTTTCCACATCCAGGCCCCACAGAACTTTCCATGGTTTACCCCAGACGCTTCGCATGCCCTGATTCAATCCATTGACAGCATGTCGAACCCGGTATACCACATCGATCCAATTCACTCTATTCCTTGCATGCCCCTCACCCTCCTGCATGTTCAGGCCCCGATCACTCAAAATCTTTTTCACTCCATCTTTCCACCTCCAATTTGGTCTCCCACTTCTCCTCGTTCCTTCCACCTCTGACACATATATCCTCTTGGTCAATCTTTCCTCACTCATTCTCTCCATGTGCCCAAACCATTTCATAAGACCCTCTTCTGCTCTCTCAACCACGCTCTTTTTATTTCCACACATCTCTCTTACCCTTACATTACTTACTCGATCAAACCACCTCACACCACATATTGTCCTCAAACATCTCATTTCCAGCACATCCACCCTCCTGCACACAACTCTATCCATAGCCCATGCCTCGCAACCATACAACATTGTTGGAACCACTATTCCTTCAAACATACCCATTTTTGCTTTCCGAGATAATGCTCTCGACTTCCACACATTCTTCAAGGCTCCCAGGATTTTCGCCCCCTCCCCCACCCTATGATTCACTTCCGCTTCCATGGTTCCATCCGCTGCTAGATCCACTCCCAGATATCTAAAACACTTTCCTTCCTCCAGTTTTTCTCCATTCAAACTTACCTCCCAATTGACTTGACCCTCAACCCTACTGTACCTAATAACCTTGCTCTTATTCACATTTACTCTTAACTTTCTTCTTTCACACACTTTACCAAACTCAGTCACCAGCTTCTGCAGTTTCTCACATGAATCAGCCACCAGCGCTGTATCATCAGCAAACAACAACTGACTCACTTCCCAAGCTCTCTCATCCACAACAGACTTCATACTTGCCCCTCTTTCCAAAACTCTTGCATTCACCTCCCTAACAACACCATCCATAAACAAATTAAACAACCATGGAGACATCATATACCCCTGCCGCAAACCTACATTCACCGAGAACCAATCACTTTCCTCTCTTCCTACACGTACACATGCCTTACATCCTCGATAAAAACTTCTCACTGCCTCTAACAACTTGCCTACCACACCAAATATTCTTATTACCTTCCACAGAGCATCTCTATCAGCTCTATCATATGCCTTCTCCAGATCGATAAATGCTACATACAAATCCATTTGCTTTTCTAAGTATTTCTCACATACATTCTTCAAAGCAAACACCCGATCCACACATCCTCTACCACTTCTGAAACCACACTGCTCTTCCCCAATCTGATGCTCTGTACATGCCTTCACCCTCTCAATCAATACCCTCCCATATAATTTACCAGGAATACTCAACAAACCTATGTCTCTGTAATTTGAGCACTCACTCTTATCCCCTTTGCCTTTTTACAATGGCACCATGAATGCATTTCGCCAGTCCTCAGGCACCTCACCATAAATCACACATACATTAAATAACCTTACCAACCTGTCAACAATACAGTCACCCCCTTTTTTAATAAATTCCACTGCAATACCATCCAAACCCGCTGCCTTGCCAGCTTCCATCTTCCACAAAGCTTCCACTACCTCTTCTCTGTTTACCAAATCATTTTCCCCAACCCTCTCACTCTGCACACCACCTCGACCAAAACACCCTACATCTGCCACTCCATCATCAAACACATTCAACAAACCTTAAAATACTCACTCCATCTCCTTCTCACATCACCACTACTTGTTATCACCTCCCCATTATCCCCCTTCATTGAAGTTCCCATTTGCTCCCTTGTCTTACGCACTTTATTTACCTCCTTCCAGAATATCTTTTTATTCTCCCTGAAAATTTAATGATTCTCTCACCCCTACTCTCATTTGCCCTCTTTTTCACCTCTTGCACCTTTCTCTTGACCTCTTGTCTCTTTCTTTTATACATCTCCCACTCATTTGCATTTTTTCCCTGCAAAAATCATCCAAATGCCTCTCTCTTCTCTTTCACTAATAATCTTACTTCTCATCCCACCACTCACTACCCTTTCTAATCAACCCACCTCCCACGCTTCTCTTGCCACAAGCGTCTTTTGCGCAAGCCATCACTGAAAGTAATGTATTCAAATATTCATGGATTAATAGTTAGTAGTAATGAACTGTAATTCAAGGATCATATAAGGAAAAGTGTACCTGATGTTATTAGAGTCATGGAAATTATTCTGCCTAGAGGTCTACATGATAGCAAGAAGGAAAGAGAAAGTACAGGTGGTGCAGCAGTTAGTGTTCCTGACCATAACACATTCATGAGCCACCTAAGATCAAGCACATAGTTTCGAATCCTGGTTACAACAGTCGGTTTACAGTCAACCCAGCTGTTCATCCATCTCAGGGGTTCATCAATCAAATGGGTAACTGGCTCAGGCTAGGGGAGAAAGAATACTTCCTACATATTCCTTGCGTGTTGTAGAAGGCGACTAAAGGGGGCAGGAGCGGGGAACTGGAAACCCCCCCACCATGTATCTAAATTTCTAAATAGGGAAACAGAGGGACTCTAGCAGGGAGTGCTCATACTCCTCACAGGCTCAGACTGGGATGACTGAATATGTAAGGAAAGAAACTCGGATACTCTGGCTCCGAGTGAAACGAAACTCAAGAGTAAAGGGGAAGAGTAGTTTGGGAAAGTCTTGGGAGTAAAGTCAGGGGCTGGTGAGAGGATAAGAACTAAGGAAGGAGTAGCACTACTCTGAAGCAGAAGTTGTGGGATTATGTGATAGAGTGGAAGAAAGGAAACTCTAGATTGATATGGGTAAAACTGAAAGTGGATGGAGAGAGATGAGTGATTACTGGGCCTATGTACCTGGTCATGAGAAGAGAGATCATGAGAGACAAGTGTTTTGGGAGCAGCTGAGTGTGTTAGGAGCTTTGGTGCATGAGACTTGGTTATAGTGATGGGTGATTCAAATGCAAAGGAGGGTAATGTGGCAGTTGAGGATATAACTGCTGTACATGGGGTGTTCCATGTTATAAATGGAAATGGTGAAGAGCTTGTGGATTTGTGTGCTGAAAAAAGACTGGTGATTGGAAATACCTGGTTTAAAAAAAGAGATATACATAAGTATACGTATGTGAGTGGGAGACATGGTCAAAGGGCATTATTGGATTACATGTTAATTGATAAGTATGTAAAAGAGAGACTTTTGGATGCCAGTATGTTGAGAGGGGCAGCTGGAGGGATGTCTGATCACTATCATGTGGAGATAAAGGCAAATATTTGTAGAGGTTTTCAGAAAAGAAGAATGTTTTGGAGAAGAGAGTGATAAGAGTAAGTGAGCTTGAAAAGTAGCCATGTGTGAGGAAGTACCAGGAAAGATTGATAGTAGAATGGCAAAATGTGAGAGCAAATGATGTGAGGGGAGTGGGTGAGGAATGGGATGTATTTCAGGAAGCAGTAATGGCATATGCAAAAGATGCTTGTGGCATGAGAAAGGTGGGAGGTGATCAAATTAGAAAGGATAATGAGTGGTGCGATGAAGAAGTAATGTTGTTAGTGAGAGAAAAAAGAGAGGCATTTGGGTGATATTTGCAAGGAAGTAGAGCAAATGACTGGGAGATGCATAAAATAAAGTGGCAGAAGTCAAGAGAAACATGCAAGGATTGAAAATGAGAACAAAGGAGAGCTGGGGTGAGAGAGTATCATTAAATTTTAGGGAGAATAAAAAGATGTTCTCCAAAGAGGTCAATAACATGCGTAAGAAAAGAAAACAAATGTCAGCATCGGTGAAGGGGGCAAGTGGGGAGGTGATAACAGGTAGTGATGAAGTGAAAAGGAGATGGAGTGAGTATTTTCAAGGTTTTTTGAATATGTATGATGATATAGTGGCAGATGTAGGGTGTCTTGGTCAGGGTAGAGTGCAAAGTGAGAGGGTCAAGGAGAATGATTTGGTAAACAAAGAAAAGGTAATGAAAGCTTTGAAGAAAATTATATCTGATAAGATGGTTTGTTTGGATGGTATTACAGTGGAATTTATCAAAAAAAGGGGGTGACTACGTTGTTGATTGGTTAGTAAGGATATTCAGTGAATCTATGGACATTGGTGAAGTGCTTGAGGATGGGCAGAATGCATGCATATAGCTATTGTACAAAGGCAAAGGGGATAAAGGTGAGTGTTCAAACTACAGAGGTATAGGTAAGTTGAGAATTCCTGGAAAATTATATGAGAGGGTTTTGTTTGAGAGGGTGAAGGCATGCACAGAGCATCAGATTGGGGAAGGCAGTGTGGTTTCAGAAGAGGTAGAGGATGTATGGATCACATGTTTGTTTTGAAGAATGCATGCAAGAAATACTTAGAAAAACAGATGGATTTGTATGTTTATGGATCTGGAGAAAGCATACGATAGGGTTGATAGAGATGCTTTGTGGAAGGTTTTAAGAGTATATGGAGTGCAAGGTAAGTTGCTAAAAGCAGTGAAAAGTTTTTACCAAGGATGTAAGGCATGTGTACGAGTAGGAAGAGAGGAGAGTGAATGATGCCCAGTAAATATCAGTTTACGGTAGGAGTGCATGATGTCCCCATGGTTGTTTAATTTGTTTATGGATAGGGTGGTCAGGGAGGTAAATGCAAGAGTTTTGGAGAGGGGCGAGTATGCAGTCTGTTCGGGATGAGAGGGACTGGGAAGAGTCAGTTGTTGTTTGCCGGTGATATAACTCTAGTGGCTGATTCATGTGAGGAACAGCAGAAGTTAGTGACTGAATTTGGAAAAGTGTGTTAAAGGAGAAAGTTGAGAGTAAATGTGAATAAGAGCAAGGTTATTATGTTCAGTAAGGTTGAAGGACAAGCTAATTGGGAGGTAACTTTGAACGGAGAAAAATTGGAGGAAGTGAAGTGCTTCAGATATCTGGGAGTGAACTTAGCAGCGGATGGAACCATGGAAATGGAAGTGTCATAAGGTGGAGGAGGGGGCGAAGGTTCTGGGAGCAATGAAGAATGTGTGGAAAGAGAGAAAGTTCTCTCAGAGTGCAAAAATGTGTATGTCTGAAGGAATATTGGTTCCAACTATATTATATTAGTTGCAAGGCATGGGCTATAGGTAGGGTTGTACGGAGGAGGGTGGATTTGTTGGAAATGAAATGTTTGAGGAAAACATGAGGTGAGAGGTAGTTTAGTCAAAAAAGTAATGTAACGGTATGAGAGATGTGTGGAAATAAAAAGTGTGGTTGACAGAGCAAAAGAGGGTGTGTTGAAATGGTTTGGACATATGAAGAGAATGAGTGAGGAAAGACTGACAAAGAGGATATATGTGTCAGAGGTGGAGGAAACAAGGAGAAGAAGGAGACCAAATTGGAGGTGGAAGGATGGAGTGCAAAAGATTTTGAGCAATCAGGGCCTGAACATGCAGGAGGCTAAGAGGTGTGCAAGGAATTGAGTGAATTGGAGCGAAGTGGCATACCAGGGTCAACATTCTGTCAAAGGACAGAACCAGAGCATGTAAAACATCTGGAGTAACCATGAAAAGGTCTGTGGCTTGGATGTGCATAGAGAGCTGAGGGTTTAGTGCATTACACATGACAGCTATAAAATAAGGTTGAACAAAAGTTGGCCTTTTTTTGTATGTCTTCCTGGCAGTACCTCACTGAAACAGGGGGTAGTGATGCTATTTCCTGTGAGGAAGGGTAGTGACAGACATGGATGAAGGCAAGGAAGTACGAATGTATACAAGAGTATATATGTATATGTCTCTACATACGTGTATATGGGCATTTATGTATATATATATGTGGTTACAAGAATGTTCTTCCGCCCACCAGTGATGCTACTACGTTTGTAAATCAAAAACCATTGCAACACAAACCTCTCCAGGTGGTAGAGTGTCCCGCAGTGTATTGAGACAGACTTCCCCAGAACTTTTTTAAAGGGGAAGTAAATGTTTATAGTTGTGTTACTTACTGGAGTGATAGTTTTCATACATGGTGCTTTGACAAGAAAATAGTGCAATTGGAAAAAATGTAGCTTAGACATTGAAGCTTATTGATACAGTGGTTAAATTGATGAGAACTACTATTGATGTTTGTGTAAATAAATTATACATTTCCCTTTTCCATAGCCAGAGGTTGAACCATTATGTGACATTCATTTTTTTCATTTCATTTCAAGCTAGAAGTTTCAGTTTTCTAAATTATTTCTTACAGTTTTCATATGTATATATATGTATATGTGTGTGTGTGTGTGTATATGTGCGTGTGTATGTGTATGTATATATATATGTATGAAGTCTGTTGGGGATGAGAGAGCTTGGGAAGTGAGTCAGTTGTTGTTTGCTGATGATACAGCGCTGGTGGCGGATTCATGTGAGAAACTCAGAAGCTGCTGACGGAGTTTGGTAAAGTGTGTGGAAGAAGAAAGTTAAGAGTAAATGTGAATAAGAGCAAGGTTATTAAGTACAGTAGGGTTGAGGGTCAAGTCAATTGGGAGGTGAGTTTGAATGGAGAAAAACTGGAGGAAGTGAAGTGTTTTAGATATCTGGGAGTGGATCTGTCAGCGGATGGAACCATGGAAGCGGAAGTGGATCATAGGGTGGGGGAGGGGGCGAAAATTTTGGGAGCCTTGAAAAATGTGTGGAAGTCGAGAACATTATCCCGGAAAGCAAAAATGGGTATGTTTGAAGGAATAGTAGTTCCAACAATGTTGTATGGTTGCGAGGCGTGGGATATGGATAGAGTTGTGCGCAGGAGGATGGATGTGCTGGAAATGAGATGTTTGAGGACAATGTGTGGTGTGAGGTGGTTTGATCGAGTAAGTAACGTAAGGGTAAGAGAGATGTGTGGAAATAAAAAGAGCGTGGTTGAGAGAGCAGAAGAGGGTGTTTTGAAATGGTTTGGGCACATGGAGAGAATGAGTGAGGAAAGATTGACCAAGAGGATATATGTGTCGGAGGTGGAGGGAACGAGGAGAAGAGGGAGACCAAATTGGAGGTGGAAAGATGGAGTGAAAAGGATTTTGTGTGATCGGGGCCTGAACATGCAGGAGGGTGAAAGGAGGGCAAGGAATAGAGTGAATTGGAGCGATGTGGTATACAGGGGTTGACGTGCTGTCAGTGGATTGAATCAAGGCATGTGAAGCGTCCGGGGTAAACCATGGAAAGCTGTGTAGGTATGTATATTTGCGTGTGTGGACGTGTGTATGTACATGTGTATGGGGGGGGTTGGGCCATTTCTTTCGTCTGTTTCCTTGCGCTACCTCGCAAACGCGGGAGACAGCGACAAAGTATAAAAAAAAAAAAAAAAAAAAAAAATATATATATATATATATATATTATCCCTGGGGATAGGGGTGAAAGAATACTTCCCACGCATTCCTCGCATGTCGTAGAAGGCGACTAGAAGGAACGGGAGCGGGGGGCCAGAAATCCTCCCCTCCTTGTATTTTTTTAACTTTCTAAAATGGGAAACAGAAGAAGGAGTCACGCGGGAGGTGCTCATCCTCCTCGAAGGCTCAGACTGGGGTGCCTAAATGTGTGTGGATGTAACCAAGATGTGAAAAAAGGAGAGATAGGTAGTATGTTTGAGGAAAGGAACCTGGATGTTTTGGCTCTGAGTGAAACGAAGCTCAAGGGTAAAGGGGAAGAGTGGTTTGGGAATGTCTTGGGAGTAAAGTCAGGGGTTAGTGAGCGGACAAGAGCAAGGGAAGGAGTAGCAGTAATCCTGAAACAGGAGTTGTGGGAGTATGTGATAGAATGTAAGAAAGTAAATTCTCGATTAATATGGGTAAAACTGAAAGTTGATGGAGAGAGATGGGTGATTATTGGTGCATATGCACCTGGGCATGAGAAGAAAGATCATGAGAGGCAAGTGTTTTGGGAGCAGCTGAATGAGTGTGTTAGTGGTTTTGATGCACGAGACCGGGTTATAGTGATGGGTGATTTGAATGCAAAGGTGAGTAATGTGGCAGTTGAGGGAATAATTGGTATACATGGGGTGTTCAGTGTTGTGAATGGAAATGGTGAAGAGCTTATAGATTTATGTGCTGAAAAAGGACTGGTGATTGGGAATACCTGGTTTAAAAAGCGAGATATACATAAGTATACGTATGTAAGTAGGAGAGATGGCCAGAGAGCGTTATTGGATTAGGTTTTAACTGACAGGCGCGCAAAAGAGAGACTTCTGGAGGTTAATGTGCTGAGAGGTGCAACTGGAGGGATGTCTGATCATTATCTTGTGGAGGCTAAGGTGAAGATTTGTATGGGCTTTCAGAAAAGAAGAGTGAATGTTGGGGTGAAGAGGGTGGTGAGAGTAAGTGAGCTTGGGAAGGAGACTTGTGTGAGGAAGTACCAGGAGAGACTGAGTACAGAATGGAAAAAGGTGAGAACAATGGAAGTAAGGGGAGTGAGGGAGGAATGGGATGTATTTAGGGAATCAGTGATGGATTGCACAAGAGATGCTTGTGGCATGAGAAGAGTGGGAGGTGGGTTGATTAGAAAGGGTAGTGAGTGGTGGGATGAAGAAGTAAGATTATTAGTGAAAGAGAAGAGGGAGGCATTTGGACGATTTTTGCAGGTAAAAAATGAAATTGAGTGGGAGATGTATAAAAGAAATAGACAGGAGGTCAAGAGAAAGGTGCAAGAGGTGAAAAAGAGGGCAAATGAGAGTTGGGGTGAGAGAGTATCATCAAATTTTAGGGAGAATAAAAAGATGTTCTGGAAGGAGGTAAATAAAGTGCGTAAGACAAGGGAGCAAATGGGAACTTCAGTGAAGGGCGCAAATGGGGAGGTGATAACAAGTAGTGGTGATGTGAGAAGGAGATGGAGTGAGTATTTTGAAGGTTTGTTGAATGTGTTTGATGATAGAGTGGCAGATATAGGGTGTTTTGGTTGAGGTGGTGTGCAAAGTGAGAGGGTTAGGGAAAATGATTTGGTAAACAGAGAAGAGGTAGTAAAAGCTTTGCGGAAGATGAAAGCCGGCAAGGCAGCAGATTTGGATGGTACTGCAGTGGAATTTATTAAAAAAGGGGGTGACTGTATTATTGGCTGGTTGGTAAGGTTATTTAATGTATGTATGACTCATGGTGAGGTGCCTGAGGATTGGCAGAATGCGTGCATAGTGCCATTGTACAAAGGCAAAGGGGATAAGAGTGAGTGCTCAAATTACAGAGGTATAAGTTTGTTGAGTATTCCTGGTAAATTATATGGGAGGGTATTGATTGAGAGGGTGAAGGCATGTACAGAGCATCAGATTGGGGAAGAGCAGTGTGGTTTCAGAAGTGGTAGAGGATGTGTGGATCAGGTGTTTGCTTTGGAGAATGTGTGAGAAATACTTAGAAAAGCAAATGGATTTGTATGTAGCATTTATGGATCTGGAGAAGGCATATGATAGAGTTGATAGAGATGCTCTGTGGAAGGTATTAAGAATATATGGTGTGGGAGGCAAGTTGTTAGAAGCAGTGAAAAGTTTTTATCGAGGATGTAAGGCATGTGTACGTGTAGGAAGAGAGGAAAGTGATTGGTTCTCAGTGAATGTAGGTTTGCGGCAGGGGTGTGTGATGTCTCCATGGTTGTTTAATTTGTTTATGGATGGGGTTGTTAGGGAGGTGAATGCAAGAGTTTTGGAAAGAGGGGCAAGTATGAAGTCTGTTGGGGATGAGAGAGCTTGGGAAGTGAGTCAGTTGTTGTTCGCTGATGATATAGCGCTGGTGGCTGATTTATGTGAGAAACTGCAGAAGCTGGTGACTGAGTTTGGTAAAGTGTGTGAAAGAAGAAAGTTGAGAGTAAATGTGAATAAGAGCAAGGTTATTAGGTACAGTAGGGTTGAGGGTCAAGTCAATTGGGAGGTAAGTTTGAATGGAGAAAAACTGGAAGAAGTAAAGTGTTTTAGATATCTGGGAGTGGATCTGGCAGTGGATGGAACCATGGAAGCGGAAGTGGATCATAGGGTGGGGGAGGGGGCGAAAATTCTGGGAGCCTTGAAGAATGTGTGGAAGTCGAGAGCATTATCTCGGAAAGCAAAAATGGGTATGTTTGAAGGAATAGTGGTTCCAACAATGTTGTATGGTTGCGAGGCGTGGGCTATGGATAGAGTTGTGCGCAGGAGGATGGATGTGCTGGAAATGAGATGTTTGAGGACAATGTGTGGTGTGAGGTGGTTTGATCGAGTAAGTAACATAAGGGTAAGAGAGATGTGTGGAAATAAAAAGAGCGTGGTTGAGAGAGCAGAAGAGGGTGTTTTGAAATGGTTTGGGCACATGGAGAGAATGAGTGAGGAAAGATTGACCAAGAGGATATATGTGTCGGAGGTGGAGGGAACGAGGAGAAGTGGGAGACCAAATTGGAGGTGGAAAGATGGAGTGAAAAAGATTTTGTGTGATCGGGGCCTGAACATGCAGGAGGGTGAGGGGCATGCAAGGAATAGAGTGAATTGGATCGATGTGGTATACCGGGGTTGACGTGCTGTCAGTGGATTGAATCAGGGCATGTGAAGCGTCTGGGGTAAACCATGGAAAGCTGTGTAGGTATGTATATTTGCGTGTGTGGACGTATGTATATACATGTGTATGGGGGTGGGTTGGGCCATTTCTTTCGTCTGTTTCCTTGCGCTACCTCACGAACGCGGGAGACAGTGACAAAGCAAAAAAAAAAAAAAAAATGAGTGGAAGTGGTGAAAAGTTTTTACCAAACATGTAAGGTATGCGTACAAGTGGGAGGAGAGGAGAATGATTGGTTCCCAATGAATGTCGGTCTGCGGCAGAGGTGTGTGATGTCTCCATGGTTGTTTGATTTGTGTATAGATAGGATGGTTAGGGAGGTAAATGCAATAGTTTTGGAGAGAGAGGTGAGTAAGCAGTCAGTTGTGGATGAAAGGATCTGGGAAGTGAGTCAGTTGTTGTTTGCCAATGATACAGCACTAGCGGCTGATTCGTGTAAAAAACTGCAGAGCTTGGTGACTGAGTTTGGAGAAGTGTGTGAAAGGAGAAAGTTGAGAGTAAGTGGAACCATGGAAGCGGAAGTGAGGCACAGGTTGATGGAGGGGGCAAAGGATCTGGGAGTGTTGAACAATGTGTGGAAGACAAGTAAGTTACCTCGGAGAACAAAAATGGGTATGTTTGAAGGCATAGAAATTCCAACTATGTTATATATTTGCAAGGCATGAGCTATAGATAGGGTTGTACACAGGAGGGTGGATATACTAAAAAATGAAATGCCTGCAGACAATGTGTTGAGGGAGGTGGTTTGATCGAGTAAGTAATGTAAGGGTAAGAGAGATGTGTGGTAATAAAACAAGTGTGGTTGAGAAAGCAGAAGAGGGTGTGTTAAAATGGTTTGGTCACATGGAGAGAATGAGTGAGGTGAGACTGACAAAGAGGATATATGTGTCAAAGGTGGAGGGAAAGAGAAGTGGGAGACCAAACTGGAGGTGGAAGGATGAAGTAAAAAAGATTATGAGAGATCAGGGCCTCAACATACAGGAGGGTGAGAGGCTTGCAAAGAAGAAAGTGAATTAGAACAACGTAGTATACTGGGGCTGACATGCTGTCAATGGACAACCAGGAAATTTGAAAAGTCTCAGGTAAACCATGGAAAGTTTGGTGGGATCGGGATGTGGAAAGGGAGCTGAGTTGTGCACCTCATGCATCGAGGAGTAGGGGCTGTTTCATGTGTGGCAGGTGTGACAGAATGGATGAAGGCAGCAAGTATGAATATGTAGATGTGAACTTGTTTAGTCTGTGTATGTATGTGTAAAGGAGAAAGTTGAGAGTAAATGGAACCATGGAAGCAGAAGTGAGGCACAGGTTGATGGAGGGGCAAAGGATCTGGGAGTGTTGAAAATGTGTGGAAGACAAGTAAGTTACCTCAGAGAACAAAAATGGGTATGTTTGAAGGAATGGAAGTTCAAACTATGTTATATATTTGCAAGGCATGAGCTATAGATAGGGTTGTACACAGGAGGGTGGATATACTAAAAAATGAAATGTTTGAGACAATGTGTTGAGGGAAGTGGTTTGATCGAGTAAGTAATGTAAGGGTAAGAGAGATGTGTGGTAATAAAACAGAGTGTGGTTGAGAAAGCAGAAGAGGGTGTGTTAAATGGTTTGGTTCACATGGAGAGAATGATGAGCTGTGGTTTCGGTGCATTCCACGACAGTTAGAGACTGAGTGTGAACAAATGTGGCCCTTGTTGTCGTTTCCTTGTGCTACCTCATGCATGCGAGGGGTAGGGGGTGCTGTTTCATGTGTGGCAGGGTGGTGACGAGAATGGATGAAGGCAGCAAGTATGAATATGTAGATGTGTATATATGTTTATGTCTGTGTATGTATGTGTAAAAGGAGAAAGTTGAGAGTAAATGGAACCATGGAAGCAGAAGTGAGGCACAGGTTGATGGAGAGGGCAAAGGATCTGGGAGTGTTGAAGAATGTGTGGAAGACAAGTAAGTTACCTCAGAGAACAAAAATGGGTATGTTTGAAGGAATGGAAGTTCAAACTATGTTATATATTTGCAAGGCATGAGCTATAGATAGGGTTGTACACAGGAGGGTGGATATACTAAAAAATGAAATGTTTGAGGACAATGTGTTGAGGGAAGTGGTTTGATCGAGTAAGTAATGTAAGGGTAAGAGAGATGTGTGGTAATAAAAAGAGTGTGGTTGAGAAAGCAGAAGAGGGTGTGTTGAAATGGTTTGGTTACATGGAGAGAATGACTGAGGTGAGATTGACAAAGAGGATATATTTGTCATAGGTGGAGGGAAAGAGAAGTGGGAGACCAAACTGGAGGTGGAAGGATGCAGTAAAAAAGATTTTGAGAGATCAGGGCCTCAACATACAGGAGGGTGAGAGCCTTGCAAAGAAGAAAGTGAATTAGAACAACATAGTATACTGGGGCTGACGTGCTGTCAATGGACAACCAGGAAATTTGAAAAGTCTGAGGTAAACATGGAAAGTTTGGTGGGACCAGGATGTGGAAAGGGAGCTGTGGTTTCGGTGCATTCCACATGACAGTTAGAGACTGAGTGTGAACAAATGTGGCCCTTGTTGTCGTTTCCTTGTGCTACCTCATGCGCGCGAGGGTAGGGGGTGCTGTTTCATGAGTGGCAGGGTGGTGATGGGAATGGATGAAGGCAGCAAGTATGAATACGTAGATGTGTATATATGTATATGTCTGTGTATGTATGTGTAAGTATACACTGAAATGTATAGGTATATATAAGTGCGTTTGTGGGTGTTTATGTATATACACATGTATGTCAGTGGGTTGGGCCAATCTTTTGTCTGTTTCCTTGTGCTACCTCGCTATCGCGGGAGACAGCAACTAAGCACAATCTTATGTAGTTATTTATCTTTTATACTGTGTCACTATCTCCCGCATCAGAGGTAACACAATGAAACAGAAGAAAGAATACAAATACATGTCCACACACGCACATATACATACCTATACATTTCAACGTATACATATACATGCATACACAGACATATACATATATACACTTGTACATAATTCATACTTGCTGCCTTTATTCATCCCCATCGACACCCAGCCACACATGAAATGACAACTCCCTCCCCCTGCATGCGTGCGGGGTAGTGCCAGGAAAGACATGGTTTACCCCAGACTCTTCACATGCCCTGGTTCAATCCACTGACAGTACGTCATCCCTGGTATACCATATCATTCCAATTCCCTCTATTCCTTCCATGCTTTTCACCCTCCTGCATGTTCAGGCCCCAATCACTCAAAATATTTTTCACTCCATCCTTCCACCTTTACTCCAATGTAAAGTAATGAAAATGGGACAACGCAAAAGACTTTGATAAATGCCTATATGAAAATAAGCTACAAAATTCTGTGTATAAGAAGGAATTAGGAGCAGACATCATCCCAAACCTGTCATATGATTCCCATATTATGAGAAAAGGAGGCAAACTGTCTACTGGCAAATATCAGAATAGCTTTAAAATACATTAATTACACAATACTGTATCTAGAAAGCTATTCATTTCCTATAGAAGGTCAAAACTAGAATTTGCTCCTCAGGTTTAGTCACTACACCTACAGAGGCACAAAGAGCTCAGACAGAAGGTCCAGAGGAGGGTAACAAAGATGGTACCAGAATTAAGAGAGATAATTTACACAGAAAGGCTGATGGCTATAAATCTACCCATCTTGGAAGAAAGAAGGATGAGGGATAACCTTTTAGATTTGAAAAGAGACCAAGAAAGTGGACACTGGAAAGATCTGAGAAATGTAAAGATACAGCAAACAGAGAGCATAACAAGTTAGACACGAAGTAAATACCTTGTAAATTGGGAAAGAAAGATACTTTTACAGTATAATAGTGATGGATGAATCAAAGATTGACTGAGCACATGGCTAATGCAGGCAGCATATTCAAATTTAAGAGGTTGTATGGAAGGTATTAAGAATATATGGTGTGGGAGGCAAGTGTTAGAAGCAGTGAAAAGTTTTTATCGAGGATGTAAGGCATGTGTACGTGTAGGAAGAGAGGAAAGTGATTGGTTCTCAGTGAATGTAGGTTTGCGGCAGGGGTGTGTGATGTCTCCATGGTTGTTTAATTTGTTTATGGATGGGGTTGTTAGGGAGGTGAATGCAAGAGTTTTGGAAAGAGGGGCAAGTATGAAGTCTGTTGGGGATGAGAGAGCTTGGGAAGTGAGTCAGTTGTTGTTCGCTGATGATACAGCGCTGGTGGCTGATTCATGTGAGAAACTGCAGAAGCTGGTGACTGAGTTTGGTAAAGTGTGTGAAAGAAGAAAGTTAAGAGTAAATGTGAATAAGAGCAAGGTTATTAGGTACAGTAGGGTTGAGGGTCAAGTCAATTAGGAGGTGAGTTTGAATGGAGAAAAACTGGAGGAAGTGAAGTGTTTTAGATATCTGGGAGTGGATCTGGCAGCGGATGGAACCATGGAAGCGGAAGTGGATCATAGGGTGGGGGAGGGGGCGAAAATTCTGGGAGCCTTGAAGAATGTGTGGAAGTCGAGAACATTATCTCGGAAAGCAAAAATGGGTATGTTTGAAGGAATAGTGGTTCCAACAATGTTGTATGGTTGCGAGGCGTGGGCTATGGATAGAGTGGTGCGCAGGAGGATGGATGTGCTGGAAATGAGATGTTTGAGGACAATGTGTGGTGTGAGGTGGTTTGATCGAGTAAGTAACGTAAGGGTAAGAGAGATGTGTGGAAATAAAAAGAGCGTGGTTGAGAGAGCAGAAGAGGGTGTTTTGAAATGGTTTGGGCACATGGAGAGAATGAGTGAGGAAAGACTGACCAAGAGGATATATGTGTCAGAGGTGGAGGGAACAAGGAGAAGAGGGAGACCAAATTGGAGGTGGAAAGATGGAGTGAAAAAGATTTTGTGTGATCAGGGGCCTGAACATGCAGGAGGGTGAAAGGAGGGCAAGGAATAGAGTGAATTGGAGCGATGTGGTATACCGGGGTTGACGTGCTGTCAGTGGATTGAATCAGGGCATGTGAAGCGTCTGGGGTAAACCATGGAAAGCTGTGTAGGTATGTATATTTGCGTGTGTGGACGTATGTATATACATGTGTATGGGGGTGGGTTGGGCCATTTCTTTCGTCTGTTTCCTTGCGCTACCTCGCAAACGCGGGAGACGGCGACAAAGCAAAAAGAAAAAAAAAAAAAATATGACAGTAGAAAGTGTTCAAGAGATGAGGGGGCTGCAAGACTGAAAAAATTTTTCCCCATACAGTACAAATAGGTAATTACTAGTGGGTTACTGAAGCCTCCAAGCAGCTTCAATTATTCTTCCTTTGTTTGTGCTGCCACGTATGGCCAACCAGCCTACAGTGCACACACCATTCAACTTATGCCAGGTGAGCATGTGCCTTGGTCCATGATATGAATATGAGAACCCTATTACACTTGCCTGGAGAGCCCTCTTCTTTTCCATAGGTAGAGTCTTTTGTGGCAACAATAAGGTTTTTCTAAACCCCCTTAGAAATGTTGAGCAACATTCTATATTGGGATAATCTTCAAACACAGCTGCTAGCACTTGCATCAAAATTACTAAATGACCTGACAGTCATTTTGTATTCAGTTGCTTAAAGGGTAGTGTTTCAGCCAAATTATTCCTTTCCTCTTCCCTTGCTCTTTGTTGCTCTGGCTGAACCAGATCTATTAGATGTCTTTTCTGTGTGCATCAGGTAAATCTTCTGCAAAAACTTCACCCATGTTATAAAATCCTGCCCCTACTGCCAGTCTAAGTTTCATATCAAATTTCAGTTACAATATCAAATTTAAGAAATTATGCACACATGCTAGATTTTCTTGCACATTGCATTCATTGTTGCTGACGTATTTCACCCAAGGATGCACCTATAATACCAAGGGTTGTTTTGATGTTAAATGGACACCAGAATTCTCTTATTTTTGTATCCGTTTCTGGATACCAGAATTCCCTTATCTTTGCATCTGTTTCAGTAATCAGCTGGCTCATGGTGCAACCTAAGTAATAAGCCATACATGTAGTAATCACACCCTGGTCCATTGGCTGCAACAGTGATGCTGTGTACAACAGTACAAATACAACTTCCACATTATCAACCACATCCAAGGTATCTGGTTGTCCAGGTGCATTGTACAGGATAAGCAAACCTTTACTATGCATGTTTTTCTGTGCACAGTAATCCTTAATGGACAAGGTGAAAATCAGATTATCCAATCCCAGAACAAAGGCACAATTACTCAGGCTCTCTTATTAAGTTGCCAAATGATAGGGAGTTTATTCATAGAATTTACCGTGTGAGCCCTAATGATTGTCTGGGCAGTGTTTTAAAAAAGCTTAAAGCTAACATCACCTGCAGCACTGCTACCAAGAAGAAAAGTCAGTTGATCCTTAGCTGCTTTAAATCCTGAAGCTGTCATTTCTTCTTGCAATATGGAGGTTTAGGATGGCATAAGTTTCCAGTTCAGACCAAGTTTTGTCTGAAAAGAAAACTTGGTATGGGAAAATGCTGTACTACCATCTGATCCACATTCAGTACCTCTCCCATGCACTTAATGTAATGAAGGTTTGAACACTTCTCAAACCATTCCAACCAACTATGGTTCACTGTAAATATTTCTCTGCTTGGGCTAGAACCCTCTCGTTCATCCCTGTGTTTTAAGTCCAATAACAATGACTTGGCCTTCTCTTGAATCAACAAACTTAGCATAATCAGTTATGCCTGATCTTCATCTAATCGCACAGCATTCTCTCCATGCTGTCCTTAACCTGATCTCTTCTTTTCATTATTCCAGTAGAATTTGATAGGGTTACATTCAAGCACATGCTTTATCAGCATTGGCATGAATCATCCTCAGTGTGGTGTGGGGTAGGGTCAGCACAAAGCCAATGTCTGCTAAATGTTTGCCAGCATCAAAGCATCTTAACACATTTATTTTCACCTCCAAGCTGATTGATTTCCATGCCATCTTCACTGAGATCCTCACAGGCATACGTGCTGGCCATTTTCTAGACATGATATACAGGTTTAGGCAGTTTACGGTTGCAAAGGACACAACATGGCAAGTTTTCACAGTGTTGACATGGCCAAGCAACTGGACTGATGACCACTCATGGGACACCAAAATACCAAAGGGCACACAGCATAAGTATTTTCAGCACATTTTGAAACTTTCTGAATTATATGGAAAACACTTTATTTTTATAAAAAGAAACTGTGGCATAATACTTTGGTGACATTTTTTTAATCAACATACATGGGGATTGATGCAAATAGTGAACTAGGTATAAGGACTACTGTACTTCCATCCAAGGGCCCATATCTACATCAATCTGTAAAGAACAAAAGCCCCATCTTTGATTCACTGTATCCATCCAAATCACCACAAAAGTCGCTGGTAGTCTCTATTTGGAAGTCTTCTACAGTGGTATATCAAACTATGGCTCTGAGATGTTCCTAAGAAAGTGCTCTTGGAAGATTGCTTTCTGCAGGAAAGAATTTGTTTACCCAACAGGTAACCTTCGGCCTGCAGCCTTGCCATGTCGTTGCACAGGGCTCCCAAGCTGAGTCTTCCCAAAAACTGATATACCTGATGTCAACTAGGTCTGGGACAATAATGTAACTGCATTCCCAAACATTATCCCAAAGGACGGCATGGACAGCCAGTCTAAGTGTTGCAACCTATCATTATCCATGTAAAGTTCTAGCTGGGAAAAATTCAGTACTTCTCTGGATGGATGATAAATGCTGCTTTTTGAAAGGTGTTCAGGTCTGGAAGTAACTGTCTCTCACACATTCCTCCACTGAAGTTGAAATCACCAGGAAGTTGATGAGGTAAGCCAATATTATCAATTTGGAGGATGTTAGTTTTCAGAACAAGGCCAAAATTACTCTTAAATAAAAAAAAGCCATCTGTGTCCCAAGTGCCTAAAAGTCCCACATTCAGGTGTTACAATGTGCCAATAAGCATCCTTTGAGTCAAAGAGTATTGTCTAGTTATTGAACTGTAGGCCTGTGAAGTCAACATTTTTAAATTGTTACAATGTGGGTGTTATAAAAGACATTATTCATCTTTTGCTGCAGAAAGTGTTTATAAAAAAACTGGTCCTACTGCAAGCTCTTTGACATCCTTACCCATAATCTCTACAATGTACTGGTGATAGCAAAGTTAGGGATGCCCTAAAATTTTCCTTGAAATAGTGGCTGATATTCTCAATTCCACTCTAGAATTCTTTTCAGCAAACACATCAACTGTCAGACTCCAGAATTTTCAGAAATTCAGGGGTTAATACCCACCTTGCAAAGAGCTATTACACAGGGAATCTATCTCAAGACCCAGATCAGTCTTGAAAAGGTATCTATGCCTTCAGCAGAGTTGGACTTAGATAGACAAAGATTCTTCCTTCTCTGAGGAGTTTGAAAGAAATGGTAAAGTCATCTAGAATCATTCCTTCACATCATAAGTAACAGAGCATATGTACTTTTAGTCGCCTCCCTGTACTTCTTTGTAAGATGATAAATAGAAATAGAGAAAAAACCATATTAATCCATGGGAAGAAAACAAGCTAGTTTGGTGCCAGCAGGCGCCCTGACTGTACAATATCCAATTGAATTCTGTGCTGCTAATGACTGAAACGAAGCAGGTTGATGACATCTCTGTGAAAGTCTCTGTTTGGCTGAAGACAGGCCTAAAACAAATATGTTGCAGCTTCCTTGACCAAACAGGTAACAAAGGGTGAGAAAGAATAGTGCTCCCTCACCAGGGTTAGAAAGCTCTACTCTGATTTTCCTCAAGATATCAAACAGAACGCTTATCATGTTCATAGAGCGGACAATAGTGGAGCCTTATATATCTAATATTGATGAAATAATTACAGGGGAACAAATTTTAAAATTTTCTTTGGTGCCTCAGATTTTAGACATGGTTCTCGGTATATTTATGCCACGGAATAAGGACATGGCCTTCATTTCCTTCTAGCAGCTCTAGTTTTTGAGATACTGCACTTATCAAGAGATGTACCTCTCATGAGCATAGATAGTTCTAAGCAGAGCTTAAAATGTGTGCTTGTACACAATAGCAACAAATATGGATCACTCCCAATTGGTCACTCAACTAAGATGACTGAACAGCAGGAAACAATCACCCTGGTCTTACAGAAGATATCATACCATGATCACCAATGGTTAATCTGTGTGGTTCTTAAGATGGTGACTTTTCCCCTAGATCACCACAGTAGATACAACAAGTATCCCTACTTTATCTGTCTCTGGGATGCTAGAGCTAAGTATGAGCACTGGGTGAGAAAACAATGGCCTCTGAGAGAAAACATGGTGGTTGGAGAAAAGAATGTAATTGCAGAACCCTTGGTTAACAGAGATAAGATCATTTTACCACTGCTGCACATCAAACTAGGTTTAATGTAACAGTATGTGAAGGCTTTGAACAAAGAAGGGGACTGCTTTGACTACATACGTAGAAACCTTGGTGACCTGAGTGAGGAACAGGGTGAATGATTCCACCAAGATTTAAGAACCATGGAAGAAAGATACCTGGGACACTGGGATACCCATATGATGGTGGTTTACTGATGGACCATTCAACATGATTGTCCCAGGGCAGCTCACTGCAAGAGGTCTTTGAAAAGCAACTTTAGTGAGATGTCTGAGTAAATGAACATTGTATCAATGATATCCAACTTTCTATGCTTGTTTCACCATTATCTTATTCTATGGATGTAATTTAATCATAAATAAACAAATTCTACTTGTATGAAGGTATTTTTTAATCAAAAAGGCAACAATTAGTGATTTGTAGTCATCAATCCTTGTGCCCAATCGGTTGTATGCATAGCAATTAGGGGTATATATCTTGATGACCAGAGCTGATAAAGAAAAACTGATGGCATATTTAGAATCAGCAACCAAAATTTACCTAAAAGAGGCCTAATATCTCAGGCACCAAATTCTGTGTAACTCCGTATCAAATAACATCAAGTGTTAATGATATACGAAGATAAGACCCCAATGATAAAATGTTTTTGTATTCAACATAAGCAGCCTTTTGCCCTATTTGTTAATATTCTACACAACCATTCAAACACTACTTCCTGTATGTATCTGGTTAAAACACCTGTCTTTATTCCACTGTTATCATTATAAAGCTATGGGTAAATGCTTATGGGGATCATGCAGCTCTAAGGCTGTAATCCACATAGGAACAGGGATATCATGGGGTTCCTTTAGAGCAAGAAGGTCCTCAAGAAGACTGTATTCCCATCTACCCATTGTCAAGAACACAACCTCACTGAAGGTGACTTCCCACTCACAATGTAACCACTGGCAGGCAAACTCCATCAACATCCTCCATTACTTACTTGCTGCCCTAGGAGTCCCTTCTATCTTTGCGAAGATCTTGCAATCATCAGGAAGCTGGCCACATCCACCAGTCAGGACCATAGGTCATTATGTGTTGCAATGTTGTGTGCAAATCTATGTGCAGAAAGTGCAGGACAATTGAGTAATCAGAGCTTGGTGTTTTATTTATGGGAGTTGTATCATGGACACAAAGGGTCATAAAGTAAAGTGAAATGGAGTTTGTAGTGTTGTAAAGTGAAATGGAGTTTGTAGTGTTGTAGTGATGGATGATCATTAAAAAAAATTCATACTTGTTTGCCATTTCCCATGTTAGCAAAGTAAGGCCAGGAATAAGTGAAGAAGGGGTGCATGCACTTACATTCATTCTCTGGTTGTCATTCATTAGTCCATTCCCATCTTGAATATTGTGTTCAATTTGGTAACCTTACCTGAAAAAAAAGACATAGGCAGAATGGAAAGAGTATGGTGTCAAACCACCAAGATGATTCCCATGCTGAGACACAAATCCTATGACTAAAATCAGACAAATCAAGTCTGAAGTAATTTGATAGAGCAAGATTATCAAAGCCGTTGATCATTTTGAGTACTTGTATTTGATCACCTCTTAACCTTCTCTTTTCTAAGCTAAACAGATTCAAGTCATTTAATCTTGTAAAATCTGTTTCTTAGTCCAGGAATCATCTTGGTAGCTCCATGCTGTACTCTTTCCATTCTGTCTAAGTCTTTTTTAAGGTAGGGTGACCAAAATATGAACACAATATTCAAGATGTGGATAAAATTAATGAACTGTAAAGAGTAAGGATGATTCCCAAGGCTTAAATTTGAAGGTTCTACTTAGAAAAACAATTTTGCTTACTCTTTTCACTACTTCTGTGCACTGCTTACTTGGTTTTAGGTCACCAGAGATTATTACACCCACACTTTTTCCTCATTTTCCCTTTACAGTTCAAGAAAATTCATACCGTAGCTTGCCTTTTCATTTCTACTACCAATATGTAAACCTTTGCACTTATGGATATCAAAATTCATTTGCCACTTATGATACCTATTCATCAGTGTCTATGTCTCATCTAAGAACTTCTCATTCCAAAGAAGTCAATCATTTAAATGCTATTAAACATTGCACAGCCTTGGGCTGCAGGAGCCCTTAGAAAAGAGGTCTTGGGTAATACCAACACCTTTTCTTAACAAGGGTCCAGAGGCAATAATAAAAAGAATGAAAAATAAATATATAATTTCTATTTATTTATGTAACCAAAGAACTCCTAAAGAGCCCCTGTAGCTTCAAGGCTGCACTACATCTAGTACCTGAAAATTGATGTACTCTTTTCAAATCTGAAGTTCCTTAACAAGACTATTCCTTTTCATCTACAGTGACAATGACACAATCTGAATGAAGAATTTTCACTTGGGGCAAAATCACATACAAGCAGAGCCCAGTAATGCTCATATATCTTTTCACATTTATTTGCTGTTTCCTGTATTAGCAAGATAGCACTAAGAACAAAGAAAAGGCCTCATTCACTCATATCCATTCTCTAGCTATCATGTGTAATGAACTGAAACTGCATCCTCCTATTCATAACCAGACCTCACAAACCTTTCTGTGGTTTCCTCTAGCTGCTACACATGCCTGGTTCAGTCAACTGACACAAAATCAACACATCACTCCAATTAACTCTATCCCTCACATGCCTTTTACCCTCCTGCATGCTCAGGCTCCAGTTACTTGAAATATTTTTCATTTCATCCTTCCATCTCTCATTTGGTCTCCCCTTCTCCTTGTCACCTCTACTTCTGACAAAGATATCCTTTTTGTTAATCTCTCCTCCCTCATTCTCTCCATAAGTCTAAAGTATTCTAACGCACCCTCTTCAACTCCTCAACCATACTTACCACACCTTTCTCTTACCATTTATCTATTTACTTGATCAAACTATCTCATCCCACATATTGTCCTCAAACATTTCATTTCCAACACATCCACACATTCTCATCTATAGTTCATGCCTTGCTTCCAAAAATCATTTGGATTACTACATCCTCAAACACATCCACTTTTGCACTCCAAAATAACAGCCTCTCGTATTACATATCCTCATTGCTCCCAGAAACTTTGCCCCCTTACCCACCCAATGACTTCCATGTTTCCATATGCTGCCATATCCACTCCCATGGATCTAAACACTCAACATTCTCTAAATTTTCTCCATTCAAATGCACACTCCAACTAACCTATCTCTCTGTCTTGCCAAACCTTATAAACTTGTTTTTATTCACATTTACTCCCAAATTCTTCCCTTCATACTCTCTTCCAAACTCAGTCACAAACTTCTGCAGTTTCTCACTTGAATCTATCAACAGCGATATGTCATTAGCATATGTCATTAGCAAACAACAACTGACTCTTTTCCTAAGAACCCTCACCCCCAAAGACTGCATATTCACCCCTCTCTCCAAGAGTCTTAAATTTAGAGCCATGGTGGCATCACACACCCCTGCTGCAGACCAAACTTCTCTTGGAACCACTCATTCTCCTCTCTACCCTTGATAAAAACTTCTCAGATTCCACACCATACGTTAGTAAGACCTTAAACATGGCTTCTCTATCAACCATATCATATGCTTTATCCATATCAATAAATGCAACATACAAATCCTTCTGTTCCTCTAAGTATTTCTAACACATTATCTAAAGCAAAAATCTGATTCACACAAACACTACTACTCCTGACACCACACTAATCCTCCCCAGTCTGATCCTCTGTACATATCTTCACCCTATCAAACACTTCTCTCTCATACAAATTATCAAATACACTCAACACACTTATATCTCTACTTTGTACACCCAATTTTGTTCCTTTTGCCATTACACCACAGCACTATACATGCATTGTGCCAGTCCTCACACACCTCACCATGATCCATAAACACAATAAAATCCTTACTAGCCAATCACCAACACAGTCATCCCTTTCTTAAGATATTCAACTGCAGTACCATCCATTCAAACCACCTTACTAAATTTCATCTTACAAAAAGCTTTCATCACTTTTCTCTATTCACCAAACCACTATCTAAGACTCTCTCAGCCCACATCTCCCACTCCATCATCAAACACATTCAACAATCTCTCAAAACTTACTCCATCCTCTCATCTTATCACAACGTGTTACCACTTGCCCATTTGCCCTCTTCACCAATGTTCCTTTTTGTTCTTTTAATCTTCCACTCACAATCAACCTCCAACCAAAACATCTTATTCTCCCTGAGATCTACAGATACTCACTGACCCAATCCTAATTTGCCCTTTTTTTCAGCCCCTGTACCTTCCTCTTGACTTACTGCCACTTTCTCTTGTGCATCTCCTAGCCATTTGCACTCCTTCCATGTATGTATTAGCCATATACCATTTTCTCTTTCACTAGCAACTTTACTTTCATTGTCCCATCGCTCTGCAGTTTCTTATCTGCCTATTTTCCCCCTTTCACATAAAACACACTTCTCTCACACGTGCCAAAACTGCTCTCCTAAATACCTCCCATTCCTCATCCAATCCACTAGCTTTATTCACTCTCACCTTTTGCCATTCCATGCTCAATCTTTCCTAGTATTTCTTCACACAAGCCTCTTCATAAAACACATACTTTCACCACCCTCTTCTCAACAATATTCTATCTTCTTCTCCAAAAACCTCTATACAAATCTTCACCCTTGCCTCCACCAGGTACATAATGATCACACATATGACTAGCTGTGCCTCTCAGCACATTCACATACAAGACTCTCTCTTATGCACACCGATCAAGTAGTATGTAATCCAATAATGCTCACTTATTATCTTATTACTCACATACATATGAACATATGCCTTTCATTTTAAACTAGCCATTCATACATCTCAGTGAAGGGGGAGAGAGGATGATTGTCTAAAGAGCCTCCCATAAATGGGTCAAAGTGACCAGATGGTTCTGTTCTGAGACCACTGCTCTTCTTGAACTATATGAATTATTTGCATGCTACCTAGATATATTCGTGGATGATGCAAAGGTAATGAGGGAAGTGAAAAGTAAAGGGGGTTATATCAACTTATAAGGGTTCCTAAAAAGAATACAAAGTTTGTCAGATCAAGTAAGTAATGTAAGGGTAAGAGAGATGTGTGGAAATAAAAAGAGCGTGGTTCAAATAGCGGAAGAGAATGTTTTGAAATGGTTTGGGCACATGGAGAGAATGAGTGAGGAAAGATTGACCAAGAGAGGATATATGTGTCGGAGGTGGAGGGAACGAGGAGAAGTGGGAGACCAAATTGGAGGTGGAAAGATGGAGTGAAAAAGATTTTGAGTGATCGGGGCCTGAACATGCAGGAGGATGAAAGGCGGGCAAGGAATACAGTAAATTGGGTCGATGTGGTATACCAGGGTCGACGTGCTGTCAATGAATTGAATCAGGGCATGTGAAGCGTCTGGGGTAAACCATGGAAAGTTCTGTGGGGCCTGGATGTGGAAAGGGAGCTGTGGTTTCGGGCATTATTACATGACAGCTAGAGACTGAGTGTGAACGAATGGGGCCTTTGTTGTCTTTTCCTAGCGCTACCTCGCACACATGGGGGGGGAGGGGGATGTTATTCCATGTGTGTCGAGGTGGTGATGGGAATAAATAAACTCAGACAGTATGAATTATGTACATGTGTATATATGTATATGTCTGTGTGTGTATATATATGTGTACACTGAGATGTATAGGTATGTATATTTTGCGTGTGTGGACGTGTATGTATATACATGTGTATTGGGGTGGGTTGGGACATTTCTTTCGTCTGTTTCCTTGCGCTACCTCGCAAACGCGGGAAACAGCGACAAAGCAAAATAAAAAATAAAAAATATATATACAAATATATATATTTATAGTATGTTTGAGGAAAGGAACCTGGATGTTTTGGATCTGAGTGAAACGAAGCTCAAGGGTAAAGGGGAAGAGTGGTTTGGGAATGTCTTGGGAGTAAAGTCAGGGGTTAGTGAGAGGACAAGAGCAAGGGAAGGAGTAGCAGTACTCCTGAAACAGGAGTTGTGGAAGTATGTGATAGAATGTAAGAAAGTAAATTCTCGATTAATATGGGTAAAACTGAAAGTTGATAGAGAGAGATGGGTGATTATTGGTGCATATGCACCTGGGCATGAGAAGAAAGATCATGAGAGGCAAGTGTTTTGGGAGCAGCTGAATGAGTGTGTTAGTGGTTTTGATGCAGGAGACCGGGTTATAGTGTTGGGTGATTTGAATGCAAAGGTGAGTAATGTGGCAGTTGAGGGAATAATTGGTATACATGGGGTGTTCAGTGTTGTAAATGGAAATGGTGAAGAGCTTGTAGATTTATGTGCTGAAAAAGGACTGATGATTGGGAATACCTGGTTTAAAAAGCGAGATATACATAAGTATACTTATGTAAGTAGGAGAGATGGCCAGAGAGCGTTATTGGATTACGTGTTAATCGACAGGCGCGCGAAAGAGAGACTTTTGGATGTTAATGTGCTGAGAGGTGCAACTGGAGGGATGTCTGATCATTATCTTGTGGAGGCTAAGGTGAAGATTTGTATGGGTTTTCAGAAAAGAAGAGTGAATGTTGGGGTGAAGAGGGTGGTGAGAGTAAGTGAGCTTGGGAAGGAGACTTGTGTGAGGAAGTACCACGAGAGACTGAGTACAGAATGGAAAAAGGTGAGAACAATGGAAGTAAGGGGAGTGGGGGAGGAATGGGATGTATTTAGGGAATCAGTGATGGATTGTGCAAAAGATGCTTGTGGCATGAGAAGAGTGGGAGGTGGGTTGATTAGAAAGGGTAGTGAGTGGTGGGATGAAGAAGTAAGAGTATTAGTGAAAGAGAAGAGAGAGGCATTTGGACGATTTTTGCAGGGAAAAAATGCAATTGAGTGGGAGACGTATAAAAGAAAGAGACAGGAGGTCAAGAGAAAGGTGCAAGAGGTGAAAAAAAGGGCAAATGAGAGTTGGGGTGAGAGAGTATCCTTAAATTTTAGGGAGAATAAAAAGATGTTCTGGAAGGAGGTAAATAAAGTGCGTAAGACAAGGGAGCAAATGGGAACTTCAGTGAAGGGCGCAAATGGGGAGGTGATAACAAGTAGTGGTGATGTGAGAAGGAGATGGAGTGAGTATTTCGAAGGTTTGTTGAATGTGTTTGATGATAGAGTGGCAGATATAGGGTGTTTTGGTCGAGGTGGTGTGCAAAGTGAGAGGGTTAGGGAAAATGATTTGGTAAACAGAGAAGAGGTAGTGAAAGCTTTGCGGAAGATGAAAGCCGGCAAGGCAGCAGGTTTGGATGGTATTGCAGTGGAATTTATTAAAAAAGGGGGTGACTGTATTGTTGACTAGTTGGTAAGGTTATTTAATGTATGTATGACTCATGGTGAGGTGCCTGAGGATTGGCGGAATGCGTGCATAGTGCCATTGTACAAAGGCAAAGGGGATAAGAGTGAGTGCTCAAATTACAGAGGTATAAGTTTGTTGAGTATTCCTGGCAAATTATATGGGAGGGTATTGATTGAGAGGGTGAAGGCATGTACAGAGCATCAGATTGGGGAAGAGCAGTGTGGTTTCAGAAGTGGTAGAGGATATGTGGATCAGGTGTTTGCTTTGAAGAATGTATGTGAGAAATACTTAGAAAAGCAAATGGATTTGTATGTAGCATTTATGGATCTGGAGAAGGCATATGATAGAGTTGATAGAGATGCTCTGTGGAAGGTATTAAGAATATATGGTGTGGGAGGAAAGTTGTCAGAAGCAGTGAAAAGTTTTTATCGAGGATGTAAGGCATGTGTACGTGTAGGAAGAGAGGAAAGTGATTGGTTCTCAGTGAATGTAGGTTTGCGGCAGGGGTGTGTGATGTCTCCATGGTTGTTTAATTTGTTTATGGATGGGGTTGTTAGGGAGGTAAATGCAAGAGTTTTGGAAAGAGGGGCAAGTATGAAGTCTGTTGGGGATGAGAGAGCTTGGGAAGTGAGTCAGTTGTTGTTCGCTGATGACACAGCGCTGGTGGCTGATTCATGTGTGAAACTGCAGAAGCTGGTGACTGAGTTTGGTAAAGTGTGTGAAAGAAGAAAGTTAAGAGTAAATGTGAATAAGAGCAAGGTTATTAGGTACAGTAGGGTTGAGGGTCAATTCAATTGGGAGGTGAGTTTGAATGGAGAAAAACTGGAGGAAGTGAAGTGTTTTAGATATCTGGGAGTGGATCTGGCAGCGGATGGAACCATGGAAGCAGAAGTGGATCATAGGGTGGGGGAGGGGGTGAAAATTCTGGGAGCCTTGAAGAATGTGTGGAAGTCGAGAACATTATCTCGGAAAGCAAAAATGGGTATGTTTGAAGGAATAGTGGTCCCAACAATGTTGTATGGTTGCGAGGCGTGGACTATGGATAGAGTTGCGCGCAGGAGGATGGATGTGCTGGAAATGAGATGTTTGAGGACAATGTGTGGTGTGAGGTGGTTTGATCAAGTAAGTAACGTAAGGGTAAGAGAGATGTGTGGAAATAAAAAGAGCATGGTTGAGAGAGCAGAAGAGGGTGTTTTGAAATGGTTTCGTCACATGGAGAGAATGAGTGAGGAAAGATTGACCAAGAGGATATATGTGTCGGAGGTGGAGGGAACGAGGAGAAGAGGGAGACCAAATTGGAGGTGGAAAGATGGAGTGAAAAAGATTTTGTGTGATCGGGGCCTGAACATGCAGGAGGGTGAAAGGAGGGCAAAGAATAGAGTGAATTGGAGCGATGTGGTATACCGGGGTTGACGTGCTGTCAGTGGATTGAATCAAGGCATGTGTATGGGGGTGGGTTGGGCCATTTCTTTCGTCTCTTTCCTTGCGCTACCTCGCAAACGCGGGAGACAGCGACAAAGCAAAAAAAAAAATATATATATATATATATATATATATATATATATATATATATATATATATATATATATATATATATATATACTTTTTTTTAAACTATTCGCCATTTCCAGTGTTAGCAAGCTAGCGTTAAGAACAGAGGACTGGGCCTTTGAGGGAATAACCTCACCTGGCTCCCTTCTCTGTTCCTTGTTTTGGAAAATTAAAAAAAAAAGAATGAGAGGGGAGGATTTGCAGCCCCGCGCTCCCTCCCCTTCTAGTCGCCTTCTACGACATGTAGGGAATACGTGGGAAGTATTCTTTCTCCCTATCCCCAGGGATAATATTTATTTATTCATTTTATTTATTTTGCTTTGTCGCTGTCTCCCGCGTTTGCAAGGTAGCGCAAGGAAACAGACAAAAGAAATGGCCCAACCCACCCACATACACATGTATATACATAGACGTCCACACATGCAAATATCCATACCCATATATCTCAATGTACACATATATATACACACACTGACACATACATATATACACATGCACACAATTCACACTGTCTGCCTTTAGTCATTCCCATCGCCACCTCGCCACACATGGAATAACATCCCCCTCCCCCCTCATGTGTGCGGGGTAGCGCTAGGAAAAAGACAACAAAGGCCCCATTCATTCACACTCAGTCTCTAGCTGTCATGCAATAATGCTCAAAACCATATCTCCCTTTCCACATCCAGGACCCACAGAACTTTCAATGGTTTACTCCAGACACTTCACATGCCCTGATTCAATCCATTGACAGCACGTCGACCCCGGTATACCACATCGATCCAATTTACTCTATTCCTTGCCCGCCTTTCACCCTCCTGCATGTTCATGCCCCGATCACTCAAAATCTTTTTCACTCCATCTTTCCACCTCCAATTTGGTCTCCCACTTCTCCTCGTTCCCGCCACCTCTAACATATATATCCTCTTTGTCAATATTTCCTCACTCATTCTCTCCATGTTGCCAAACCATTTCAAAATATCCTCTTCTGCTCTCTCAACCAAACTCTTTATATTACCACACATCACCATTACCCTTTCATTACTTACTCGATCAAACAACCTCAAACCACATATTGTCCTCAAACATCTCATTTCCAACACATCCACCCTCCTCCACACAACTCTATCTATCGCCCACGCCTTACAACCATATAACACTGTTGGAACCACAATGACTTAAAAAATACCAATTTTTGCTTTCCAAGATAACGTTCTCGCCTTCCACGCTTTATTCAACGCTCCAAGAACTTTCACCCCCTCCCCCACCCTATGACTCACTTCTGCTTCCATGGTTCCATCCACTGTCAAATCCACTCCGATTTATCTAAAACACTTCACTTCCTCCAGTTATTCTCCATTCAAACGTACCTCCCAATTGACTTGTCCCTCAACCCTACTGTACCTAATAACTTTGCTCTTATTCACATTTACTCTAAGCTTTCTTCTTTCACACACTTTCCCAAACTCAGTCACCGATTTCTGCAGTTTCTCACCCGAATCAGCCACCAGCGCTGTATCATCAGTGAACAACAACTGACTCACTTCCCAAGCTCTCTCATCCAAAACACACTGCATACTTGCCCCTCTCTCCAAAACTCTTGCATTCACCTCCCTAACAACCCCATCCATAAACAAATTAAACAACCATAGAGACATCGTGCACCCCTACCACAAACCGACATTCACTAAGAACCAATATCTTTCCTCTCTTCCTACTCGTGCACATGCCTTACATCCTCGATAGAAACTTTTCACTGCTTCAAACAACTTGCCTCCCATCACCATAAATTCTTAATACCTTCCACAGAGCATCTCTATCAACTCTATCATATGCCTTCACCAGATCCATAAATGCTACACACACACACACACACACACACATATATATATATATATATATATATATATATATATATATATATATATATATATATATATATATATATATATATATATTTTTTTTCATTCATTTCAAGCTAGAAGTTTCAGTTTTCTAAATTGTTTCTTACATTTTTCATATGTATATATATGTATGTGTGTGTGTGTGTGTATATGTGCGTATGTATGTGTATGTGTGTGTATGTGTATATGTATACATATATGTATATTATCCCTGGGGATAGGGGTGAAAGAATACTTCCCACGTATTCCTCGCGTGTCGTAGAAAGCGACTAGAGGGGACGGGAGCGGGGGGCCAGAAATCCTCCCCTCCTTGTATTAACTTTCTAAAATGGGAAACAGAAGAAGGAGTCACGCGGGGAGTGCTCATCCTCCTCGAAGGCTCAGAGTGGGGTGCCTAAATGTGTGTGGATGTAACCAAGATGTGAAAAAAGGAGAGATAGGTAGTATGTTTGAGGAAAGGAACCTGGATGTTTTGGCTCTGAGTGAAACGAAGCTCAAGGGTAAAGGGGAAGAGTGGTTTGGGAATGTCTGGGGAGTAAAGTCAGGGGTTAGTGAGAGGACAAGAGCAAGGGAAGGAGTAGCAATACTCCTGAAACAGGAGTTGTGGGAGTATGTGATAGAGTGTAAGAAAGTAAATTCTCGATTAATATGGGTAAAACTGAAAGTTGATGGAGAGAGGTGGGTGATTATTGGTGCTTATGCACCTGGGCATATGCATTCCCATCGCCATCCCGCCACACATGAAAGAACATCCCCCTCACCTCACATGTACGCGAGGTAGCGCGAGGAAAATACAACAAAGGCCACATTCGTTCACCCTCAGTCTCTAGCTGTCATGTAATAATGCAACAAAACCACAGCTCTCTTTCCACATCCAGGTCCCATAAAAAACTTTCCATGGTATACCCCACATGCTTTACATGCCCTGGTTCAATCCATTGACAACACATCAGGCCCGGTATACCACATCGTTCCAATTCACTCTATTTCTTGTACGCCTTTCACCCTCCTGCATGTTCAGGCCCCGATCACTCAAAATCTTTTTCACTCCATCTTTCCACCTCCAATCTGGTCTCCCACATCTCATTGTTCCCTCCACCTCTAACACATATATCCCCTTGGTCAATCTTTCCTCACTCATTCTCTCCATGTGACCAAACCATTTCAAAACACCCTCTTCTGCTCTCTCAACCACACTCTTTTTATCACATCTCTCTTACCCTATTATTCCTTACTCAATCAAACCTCCTCACACCACATATTGTCCTCAAACATCTCATTTCCAGCACATCCACCCTCCTCTGCAGAACTCTATAGCTTATGCCTCACAACCATATAACATCGTTGGAACCACTATTCCTTCAAACATACCCATTCTTGCTTTACGAGATAATGTTCTCGACTTCCACACATTCTTCAACGCTCCCAGAACTTTCGCCCCCTCCCCCACCCTATGATTCACTTCCGCTTCCATGGTTTCATCCGCTGCCAAATCCACTCCCAGATATCTAAAACACTTCACTTCCTCCAGTTTTTCTTCATTCAAACTTACCTCCCAATTGACTTGTCCCTGAGCTGTACTGTATCTAATAACCTTGCTCTTATTCACATTTACTCTCAACTTTCTTCTTTCACACACTTTACCAAACTCAGTCACCAGCTTCTGCAGTTTCTCACATGAATCAGCCACCAGTGCTGTATCATCAGTGAACAACAACTGACTCCCTTCCCAAGCTCTCTCATCTAAAACACACTGCATACTTGCCCCTCTTTCCAAAACTCTTGCATTCACCTCCCTAACAACCCCATCCATAAATGAAATAAACAACCATGGAGACATCACACACCCCTACCGCAAACCTACATTCACTGAGAACCAATCACTTTCCTCTCTTCCTACACGTACACATGCCTTACATCCTCGATAAAAACTTTTCACTGCTTCTAACAATTTGCCTCCCACACCATATATTCTTAATACCTTCCACAGAGCATCTCTATCAACTCTATCATATGCCTTCTCCAGATCCATAAATGCTACATACAAATCCATTTGCTTTTCTAAGTATCCATTACATACATTCTTCAAAGCAAACACCTGATCCATACATACTCTACCACTTCTGAAACCACACTGCTCTTCCCCAATCTGATGCTCTGTACATGCCTTCACCCTCTCAATCAATACCCTCCCATATAAGTTCCCAGGAATACTCAACAAACTTATACCTCTGTAATTTGAGCACTCACTCTTATCCCCTTTGCCTTTGTACAATGGCACTATGAAAGCATTCCGCCAATCTTCAGGAACCTCACCATGAGTCATACAGACATTAAATAACCTTACCAACTAGTCAACAATACAGTCACCACCTTTTTTGATAAATTCCACAGCAATACCATCCAAACCTGCTGCCTTGCCAGCATTCATCATCCCCAAAGCTTTTACTACCTCTTCTCTATTTACCATATCATTCTCCCAAACTCTCACTTGGCACACCACCTCGACCAAAACACCCTATATCTGCCACTCTATCATCAAACACATTCAACAAACCTTCAAAATACTCACTTCATCTCCTTCTCACATCACCACTGCTTCTTATCACCTCCCCATTTGCCCCCTTTACTGATGTTCCCAAATGTTCCCTTGTCTTACACACTTTATTTACCTTCTTCGAACGCATTTTTTTAATTCTCCCTAAAATCTAATGATACTCTCTCACCCCAACTCTCATTTGCCCTCTTTTTTGCCTCTTGCACCTTTCTCTTGACCTCCTGCCTCTTTCTTTTATACATTTCCCAGTCATTTGCATTATTTCCCTGCAAAAATCATCCAAATGCCTCTCTCTTCTCTTTCATTAATAACCTTACTTCTTCATCCCACCACTCACTACCCTTTCTAATCATCCCACCTCCCGCACTTCTCATGCCACAGGCATCTTTTGCACAAGCCATCACTGCTTCCCTAAATACATCCCATTCCTCCCCCACTCCCTTACGTCCTTTGTTCTCACCTTTTTCCATTTTGTACTCAGTCTCTCCTGGTACTTCCTCACACAATTCTCCTTCCCAAGCTCACTTACTCTTACCACTCTCTTCATCCCAACATTCTCTCTTCTTTTCTGAAAACCCATACAAATCTTCACCTTTGCCTCCACAAGATAATGATCAGACATCCCTCCAGTTGCACCTCCCAGCACATTAACATCCAAAAGTCTCTCTTTCGCGCGCCTATCAATTAACACGTAATCCAATAATGCTCTCTGGCCATCTCTCCTACTTATATACGTATACTTATGTATATCTCTCTTTTAAACAAGGTATTTACAATCACCAGTCCTTTGTCAGCACATAAATCTAAAAGCTCTTCACCATTTCCGTTTACAACACTGAACACCCCAAGTACACCAATCATTCCTTCAAATGCCACATTACTCACCTTTGCATTCAAATCACCCATCACTATAACCCAGTCTCGTGCATCAAAACTACTAACACACTCATTCAGCTGCTCCAAAACACTTCCCTCTCATGATCTTTCTTCTCATGCGCAGGTGCATATGTACCAATAATCACCCACCTCTCAACATCCACTTTCAGTTTTACCCATATCAATCTAGAGTTTACTTTCTTACACTCTATCAGATAATCCCACCACTCCTGTTTCAGGAGTAGTACTACTCCTTCCCTTGCTCTTGTCCTCATACTAACCCCTGACTTTACTCCCAAGACATTCCTAAACCACTCTTCCCCTTTACCCTTGAGCTTCGTTTCACTCAGAGCCAAAACATCCAGGTTCCTTTCATCAAAAATACTACCTATCTCTCCTTTTTTCTCATCTTGGTTACATCCACACACATTTAGACACCCCAATCTGAGCCCCTACGTGATTCCTTCTACTGTTCCCCTTTTAGAAAGTTAAAAATACAAGGAGGGGAGGGCTTGCAGCCCCCCGCTCCCATCCCCTTTATTCGCCTTCTACAACACGTGAGGAATGCGTGGGAAGTATTCTCCCCTATCCCCAGGGATATTTCTCCTCTATCCCCAGGGAAAGTTGTCATATATATTTTATTTTATCAATTTATTTTGCTTTGTCGCTGTCTCCCGCATTAGCGACGTAGCACAAGGAAAAAGACGAAAGAAAGGCCCAACCCTCCCCCATACACATGTATATACATACACATCCACACACAGCACATATACATACCTATACATCTCAATGTATACATATATATACACACACAGACATATACATATATACACATGTACATAATTCATACTGTCTGCCTTTATTCATTCCCATCGCCATCCCACCACACATGGAATAACAACACCCTCCCCTCATGTGTGCGAGGTAGTGCTAGGAAAATACAACAAAGGCCACATTCGTTTACACTCAGTCTCTAGTTCTCATGTAATAATGCACCGAAACCACAGCTCCCTTCCCACATCTCGGCCCCACAGAACTTTCCATGGTTTACCCCAGATGCTTCACATGCCCTGGTTCAATCCATTGATAGCACGTCGACCCCTGTATACCAAATCGTTCCAATTCACTCTATTCCTTGCACGCCTTTCACCCTCCTGCCTGGTCAGGCCCCGATCACTCAAAATCTTTTTCACTCCATCTTTCCACCTCCAATTTGGTCTCCCACTTCTCCTCATTCCCTCCACCTCTGACAAATATATACCTCACTCATTCTCTCCATGTGCCCAAACCATTTCAAAACACCCTCTTGTGCTCTCTCAACCACACTCTTTTTATTACCACACATCTCTCTTACCCTATTATTACTTACTCGATCAAACCATCTCACGCCACATATTGTCCTCAAACATCTCATTTCCAGCATATCCACCCTCCTCCGCACAACTCTATCCATAGCCAACACCTCGCAACCATACAACATTGTTGGAACCACTATTCCTTCAAACATAGCCATTTTTGCTTTCCAAGATAATGCTTTCGACTTCCACACATTGTTCAAGGCTCCCAGAATTTTCACCCCCTACCCCACCTTATGATTCACTTCCGCTTCCATGGTTCCATCCACTGCCAAATCCACTCCCAGATATCTAAAACACTTCACTTCCTCCAGTTTCTCTCCATTATTACCTCCCAATTTACTTGACCCTCAACCCTACTGTACCTAATAACCTTACTCTTATTCACATTTACTCTCAACTTTCTTCTTTCACACACTTTACCAAACTCAGTCACCAGCTTCTGCAGTGTCTCACATGAATCAGCCACCAGCGCTATATCATCAGCGAACAACAACTGACTCACTTCCCAAGCTCTCTCATCCACAACAGACCGCATACTTGCCTCTCTTTCCAAAACTATTGCATTCACCTCCCTAACAACCCCATCCATAAACAAATTTAACAACCAAGAAGACATCACACACCCCTGCCGGAAACCTACATTCAATGAGGACCAATCACTTTCCTCTCTTCCTACATGTACACACACACACACACACACATATATATTATTATTATTATTATTATTATTATACTTTGTCGCTGTCTCCCGCGTTTGCGAGGTAGCGCAAGGAAACAGACGAAAGAAATGTCCCCCCCCCATACACATGTATATACATACATCCACACACGCAAATATACATACCTACACAGCTTTCCATGGTTTACCCCAGACGCTTCACATGCCTTGCTTCAATCCACTGACAGCACGTCAACCCCGGTATACCACATCGCTCCAATTCACTCTATTCCTTGCCCTCCTTTCACCCTCCTGCATGTTCAGGCCCCGATCACACAAAATCTTTTTCACTCCATCTTTCCACCTCCAATTTCGTCTCCCTCTTCTCCTTGTTCCCTCCACCTCCGACACATATATCCTCTTGGTCAATCTTTCCTCACTCATCCTCTCCATGTGCCCAAACTACTTCAAAACACCCTCTTCTGCTCTCTCAACCACGCTCTTTTTATTTCCACACATTTCATTTCAAGCTGGAAGTTTCAGTTTTCTAAATTATTTCTTACATTTTTCATATGTATATATATGTATATGTGTGTGTGTGTGTGTATGTGCGTATGTATGTGTATGTATATATATATGTAAATATATGTATATTATCCCTGTGGATAGGGGTGAAAGAATACTTCCTCGCGTATCGTAGAAGGCGACTAGAGGGGACGGGAGCGAGAGGCCAGAAATCCTCCCCTCCTTGTATTTTTTAACTTTCTAAAATGGGAAACAGAAGGAGGAGTCACGCGGGGAGTGTTCATCCTCATCGAAGGCTCAGATTGGGGTGTCTAAATGTGTGTGGATGTAACCAAGATGTGACAAAAGGAGAGTAGGTAGTATGTTTGAGGAAAGGAACCTGGATGTTTTGGCTCTGAGTGAAACGAAGCTCAAGGGTGAAGGGGAAGAGTGGTTTGGGAATGTCTTGGGAGTAAAGTCAGGGGTTAGTGAGAGGACAAGAGCAAGGGAAGGAGTAGCAGTACTCCTGAAACAGGAGTTGTGGGAGTACGTGATAGAATGTAAGAAAGTAAATTCTCGATTAATATGGGTAAAACTGAAAGTTGATGGAGAGAGATGGGTGATTATTGGTGCATATGCACCTGGGCATGAGAAGAAAGATCATGAGAGGCAAGTGTTTTGGGAGCAGCTGAATGAGTGTGTTAGTGGTTTTGATGCACGAGACCGGGTTATAGTGATGGGTGATTTGAATGCAAAGGTGAGTAATGTGGCAGTTGAGGGAATAATTGGTATACATGGGGTGTTCAGTGTTGTAAATGGAAATGGTGAAGAGCTTGTAGATTTATGTGCTGAAAAAGGACTGATGATTGGGAATACCTGGTTTAAAAAGCGAGATATACATAAGTATACGTATGTAAGCAGGAGAGATGGCCAGAGAGCGCTATTGGATTACGTGTTAATTGACAGGCGTGCGAAAGAGAGACTTTTGGATGTTAATGTGCTGAGAGGTGCAACTGGAGGGATGTCTGATCATTATCTTGTGGAGGCTAAGGTGAAGATATATATATATATATATATATATATATATATATATATATATATATATATATATATATATATATATATAAATATATATATATATATATATATATATATATATATATATATATATATAAATTTTTTTTTTTTGCTTTGTCGCTGTCTCCCACGTTTGCGAGGTAGCACAAGGAAACAGACAAAAGAAATGGCCCAACCCACCCCCATACACATGTATATACATACGTCCACACACGCAAATATACATACCTACACAGCTTTCCATGGTTTACCCCAGACGCTTCACATGCCCTGAATCAATCCACTGACAGCATGTCAACCCCGGTATACCACATCGATCCAATTCACTCTATTCCTTGCCCTCCTTTCACCCTCCTGCATGTTCAGGCCCCGATCACACAAAATCTTTTTCACTCCATCTTTCCACCTCCAATTTGGTCTCCCACTTCTCCTCGTTCCCTCCACCTCCGACACATATATCCTCTTGGACAATCTTTCCTCACTCATTCTCTCCATGTGCCCAAACCATTTCAAAACACCCTCTTGTGCTCTCTCAACCACGCTCTTTTTATTTCCACACATCTCTCTTACCCTTATGTTACTTACGCGATCAAACCACCTCACACCACACATTGTCCTCAAACATCTCATTTCCAGCACATCCATCCTCCTGCGCACAACTCTATCCATAGCCCACGCCTCGCAACCATACAACATTGTTGGAACCACTATTCCTTCAAACATACCCATTTTTGCTTTCGAGATAATGTTCTCGACTTCCACACATTCTTCAAGGCTCCCAGGATTTTCGCCCCCTCCCCCACCATATGATCCACTTCCGCTTCCATGGTTCCATCCGCTGCCAGATCCACTCCCAGATATCTAAAACACTTTATTTCCTCCAGTTTTTCTCCATTTAAACTTACCTCCCAATTGACTTGACCCTCAACCCGACTGTACCTAATAACCTTGCTCTTATTCACATTTACTCTTAACTTTCTTCTTTCACACACTTTACCAAACTCAGTCACCAGCTTCTGCAGTTTCTGACATGAATCAGCCACCAGCGCTGTATCATCAGCGAACAACAACTGACTCACTTCCCAAGCTCTCTCATCCACAACAGACTTCATACTTGCCCCTCTTTCCAAAACTCTTGCATTCACCTCCCTAACAACCCCATCCATAAACAAATTAAACAACCATGGAGACATCACACACCCCTGCCGCAAACCTACATTCACTGAGAACCAATCACTTTCCTCTCTTCCTACACGTACACATGCCTTACATCCTCGATAAAAACTTTTCACTGCTTCTAACAACTTGCCTCCCGCGCCATATATTCTTAATAACTTCCACAGAGCATCTCTATCAACTCTATCATATGCCTTCTCCAGATCCATAAATGCTACATACAAATCCATTTGCTTTTCTAAGTATTTCTCACATACATTCTTCAAAGCAAACACCTGATCCACACATCCTCTACCACTTCTGAAACCACACTGCTCTTCCCCAGTCTGATGCTCTGTACATGCCTTCACCCTCTCAATCAATACCCTCCCATATATTCTACCAGGAATACTGAACAAACTTATACCTCTGTAATTTGAGTACTCACTCTTATCCCCTTTGCCTTTGTACAATGGCACTATGCACGCATTCCGCCAATCCTCAGGTACCTCACCATGAGTCATACATACATTAGATAACCTTACCAACCAGTCAATGATACAGTCACCCCCTTTTTTAATAAATTCCACTGCAATACCATCCAAACCTGCTGCCTTGCCGGCTTTCATCTTCCGCAAAGCTTTTACTACCTCTTCTCTGTTTACCAAATCATTTTCCCTAACCCTCTCACTTTGCACACCACCTCGACCAAAACACCCTATATCTGCCACTCTATCATCAAACACATTCAACAAACCTTGAAAATACTTACTCCATCTCCTTCTCACATCACCACTTCTTGTTATCACCTCCCCATTTGCGCCCTTCACTGAAGTTCCCATTTGCTCCCTTGTCTTATGTACTTTATTTATCTCCTTCCAGAACATCTTTTCATTCTCTCTAAAATTTAATGATACTCTCTCACCCCAACTCTCATTTGCCCTCTTTTTCACCTCTTGCACCTTTCTCTTGACCTCCTGTCTCTTTCTTTTATACATCTTTTATACAACGAGGGGAGGATTTCTGGTCCCCCGCTCCCGTCCCCTCTAGTCGCTTTCTACGACACGCGAGGAAAAATAGAGTGAATGTTGGGGTGAAGAGGGTGGTGAGAGTAAGTGAGCTTGGGAAGGAGACTTGTGTGAGGAAGTACCAGGAGAGACTGAGTACAGAATGGAAAAAGGTGAGAACAATGGAAGTAAGGGGAGTGAGGGAGGAATGGGATGTATTTAGGGAGTCAGTGATGGATTGCGCAAAAGATGCTTGTGGCATGAGAAGAGTGGGAGGTGGGTTAATTAGAAAGGGTAGTGAGTGGTGGGATGAAGAAGTAAGAGTATTAGTGAAAGAGAAGAGAGAGGCATTTGGACGATTTTTGCAGGGAAAAAATGCACTTGAGTGGGAGACGTATAAAAGAAAGAGACAGGAGGTCAAGAGAAAGGTGCAAGAAGTGAAAAAAAAGGGCAAATGAGAGTTGGGGTGAGAGAGTATCATTAAATTTTAGGGAGAATAAAAAGATGTTCTGGAAGGAGGTAAATAAAGTGCGTAAGACAAGGGAGCAAAAGGGAACTTCAGTGAAGGGCGCAAATGGGGAGGTGATAACAAGTGGTGGTGATGTGAGAAGGAGATGGAGTGAGTATTTTGAAGGTTTGTTGAATGTGTTTGATGATAGAGTGGCAGATATAGGGTGTTTTGGTCGAGGTGGTGTGCAAAGTGAGAGGGTTAGGGAAAATGATTTGGTAAATGGAGAAGAGGTAGTAAAAGCTTTGCGGAAGATGAAAGCCGGCAAGGCAGCAGGTTTGGATGGTATTGAAGTGAAATTTATTAAAAAAGGGGGTGACTGTATTGTTGACTGGTTGATAAGGTTATTTAATGTATGTATGACTCACGGAGAGGTGCCTGAGGATTGGCGGAATGCGTGCATAGTGCCATTGTACAAAGGGGATAAGAGTGAGTGCTCAAATTACAGAGGTATAAGTTTGTTGAGTATTCCTGGTAAATTATATGGGAGGGTATTGATTGAGAGGGTGAAGGCATGTACAGAGCATCAGATTGGGGAAGAGCAGTGTGGTTTCAGAAGTGGTAGAGGATGTGTGGATCAGGTGTTTGCTTTGAAGAATGTATGTGAGAAATACTTAGAAAAGCAAATGGATTTGTATGTAGCATTTATGGATCTGGAGAAGGCATATGATAGAGTTGATAGAGATGCTCTGTGGAAGGTATTAAGAATATATGGTGTGGGAGGCAAGTTGTTAGAAGCAGTGAAAAGATTTTATCGAGGATGTAAGGCATGTGTACGTGTAGGAAGAGAGGAAAGTGATTGGTTCTCAGTGAATGTAGGTTTGCGGCAGGGGTGTGTGATGTCTCCATGGTTGTTTAATTTGTTTATGGATGGGGTTGTTAGGGAGGTGAATGCAAGAGTTTTGGAAAGAGGGGCAAGTATGAAGTCTGTTGGGGATGAGAGAGCTTGGGAAGTGAGTCAGTTGTTGTTCGCTGATGATACAGCGCTGGTGGCTGATTCATGTCAGAAACTGCAGAAGCTGGTGACTGAGTTTGGTAAAGTGTGTGAAAGAAGAAAGTTAAGAGTAAATGTGAATAAGAGCAAGGTTATTAGGTACAGTAGGGTTGAGGGTCAAGTCAATTGGGAGGTAAGTTTGAATGGAGAAAAACTGGAGGAAGTGAAGTGTTTTAGATATCTGGGAGTGGATCTGGCAACGGATGGAACCATGGAAGCGGAAGTGGATCATAGGGTGGGGGAGGGGGCGAAAATTCTGGGAGCCTTGAAGAATGTGTGGAAGTCGAGAACATTATCTCGGAAAGCAAAAATGGGTATGTTTGAAGGAATAGTGGTTCCAACAATGTTGTATGGTTGCGAGGCGTGGGCTATGGATAGAGTTGTGCGCAGGAGAATGGATTTGCTGGAAATGAGATGTTTGAGGACAATGTGTGGTGTGAGGTGGTCTGATCGAGTAAGTAACGTAAGGGTAAGAGAGATGTGTGGAAATAAAAAGAGCGTGGTTGAGAGAGCAGAAGAGGGTGTTTTGAAATGGTTTGGGCACATGGAGAGAATGAGTGAGGAAAGATTGACCAAGAGGATATATGTGTCGGAGGTGGAGGGAACGAGGAGAAGAGGGAGACCAAATTGGAGGTGGAAAGATGGAGTGAAAAAGATTTTGTGTGATCGGGGCCTGAACTTGCAGGAGGGTGAAAGGAGGGCAAGGAATAGAGTGAATTGGAGCGATGTGGTATACCGGGGTTGACGTGCTGTCAGTGGATTGAATCGGGGCATGTGAAGCGTCTGGGGTAAACCATGGAAAGCTGTGTAGGTATGTATATTTGTGTGTGTGGACGTATGTATATACATGTGTATGGGGGTGGGTTGGGCCATTTCTTTCGTCTGTTTCCTTGCGCTACCTCGCAAACGCGGGAGACAGCGACAAAGCAAAAAAAAAAGAAAAAAAAAAAAAATATATATATATATATATATATATATATATATATATATATATATATATATATATGTATATATATATATATATATATATATATATATATATATATATATATATATATATATATACATAGTGCCATTGTACAAAGGCAAAGGGGATAAGAGTGAGTGCTCAAATTTCAGAGGTATAAGTTTGTTCAGTATTCCTGGTAAATTATATGGGAGGGTATTGATTGAGAGGGTGAAGGCATGTACAGAGCATCAGATTGGGGAAGAGCAGTGTGGTTTCAGAAGTGGTAGAGTATGTGTGGATCAGGTGTTTGCTTTGAAGAATGTATGTGAGAAATACTTAGAAAAGCAAATGGATTTCTATGTAGCATTTATGGATCTGGAGAAGGCATATGATAGAGTTGATAGAGATGCTCTGTGGAAGGTATTAAGAATATATGGTGTGGGAGGCAAGTTGTTAGAAGCAGTGAAAAGTTTTTATCGAGGATGTAAGGCATGTGTACGTGTAGGAAGAGAGGAAAGTGATTGGTTCTCAGTGAATGTAGGTTTGCGGCAGGGGTGTGTGATGTCTCCATGGTTGTTAAATTTGTTTATGGATGGGGTTGTTAGGGGGGTGAATGCAAGAGTTTTGGAAAGAGGGGCAAGTATGAAGTCTGTTGGGGATGAGAGAGCTTGGGAAGTGAGTCAGTTGTTGTTCGCTGATGATACAGCGCTGGTGGCTGATTCATGTGATAAACTGCAGAAGCTGGTGACTGAGTTTGGTAAAGTGTGTGGAAGAAGAAAGTTAAGAGTAAATGTGAATAAGAGCAAGGTTATTAGGTACAGTAGGGTTGAGAGTCAAGTCAATTGGGAGGTGAGTTTGAATGGAGAAAAACTGGAGGAAGTGAAGTGTTTTAGATATCTGGGAGTGGATCTGGCAGCGGATGGAACCATGGAAGTGGAAGTGGTTCATAGGGTGGGGGAGGGGGCGAAAATCCTGGGGGCCTTGAAGAACGTGTGGAAGTCGAGAACATTATCTCAGAAAGCAAAAATGGGTATGTTTGAAGGAATAGTGGTTCCAACAATGTTGTATGGTTGCGAGGCATGGGCTATGGATAGAGTTGTGCGCAGGAGGATGGATGTGCTGGAAATGAGATGTTTGAGGACAATGTGTGGTGTGAGGTGGTTTGATCGAGTGAGTAACGTAAGGGTAAGAGAGATGTGTGGAAATAAAAAGAGCGTGGTTGAGAGAGCAGAAGAGGGTGTTTTGAAGTGGTTTGGGCACATGGAGAGGATGAGTGAGGAAAAATTGACCAAGAGGATATATGTGTCGGAGGTGTAGGGAGCAAGGAGAAGAGGGAGACCAAATTGGAGGTGGCAAGATGGAGTGAAAAAGATTTTGTGTGATCGGGGCCTGAACATGCAGGAGGGTGAAAGGAGGGCAAGGAATAGAGTGAATTGGAGCGATGTGGTATACCGGGGTTGACGTGCTGTCAGTGGATTGAATCAAGGCATGTGAAACGTCTGGGGTAAACCATGGAAAGCTGTGTAGGTATGTATATTTGCGTGTGTGGACGTATGTATATACATGTGTATGGGGGGGTTGGGCCATTTCTTTCATCTGTTTCCTTGCAATACCTCGCAAACGCGGGAGACAGCGACAAAGTATAAAAAAAAAAATATATATATATATATATATATATATATATATATATATATATATATATATATATATATGGTGTGGGAGGCAAGTTGTTAGAAGCAGTGAAAAGTTTTTATCGAGGATGTAAGGCATGTGTACGTGTAGGAAGAGAGGAAAGTGATTGGTTCTCAGTGAATGTAGGTTTGCGGCAGGGGTGTGTGATGTCTCCATGGTTGTTAAATTTGTTTATGGATGGGGTTGTTAGGGAGGTGAATGCAAGAGTTTTGGAAAGAGGGACAAGTATGAAGTCTGTTGGGGATGAGAGAGCTTGGGAAGTGAGTCAGTTGTTGTTCGCTGATGATACAGCGCTGATGGCTGATTCATGTAAGAAACTGCAGAAGCTGGTGACTGAGTTTGGTAAAGTGTGTGAAAGAAGAAAGTTAAGAGTAAATGTGAATAAGAGCAAGGTTATTAGGTACAGTAGGGTTGAGGGTCAAGTCAATTGGGAGGTAAGTTTGAATGGAGAAAAACTGGAGAAAGTGAAGTGTTTTAGATATCTGGGAGTGGATCTGGCAGCGGATGGAACCGTGGAAGCGAAAGTGGATCATAGGGTGGGGGAGTGGGCGAAAATCCTGGGAGCCTTGAAGAATGTGTGGAAGTCGAGAACATTATCTCGGAAAGCAAAAATGGGTATGTTTGAAGGAATAGTGGTTCCAACAACGTTGTATGGTTGCGAGGCGTGGGCTATGGATAGAGTTGTGCGCAGGAGGATGGATGTGCTGGAAATGAGATGTTTGAGGACAATGTGTGGTGTGAGGTGGTTTGATCGAGTAAGTAACGTAAGGGTAATAGAGATGTGTGGAAATAAAAAGAGCGTGGTTGAGAGAGCAGAAGAGGGTGTTTTGAAATGGTTTGGGCACATGGAGAGAATGAGTGAGGAAAGATTAACCAAGAGGATATATGTGTCGGAGGTGGAGGGAACGAGAAGTGGGAGACCAAATTGGAGGTGGAAAGATGGAGTGAAAAAGATTTTGTGTGATCGGGGCCTGAACACGCAGGAGGGGGAAAGGAGGGCAAGGAATAGAGTGAATTGGATCAATGTGGTATACCGGGGTTGACGTGCTATCAGTGGATTGAATCAGGGCATGTGAAGCGTCTGGGGTAAACCATGGAAAGCTGTGTAGGTATGTATATTTGCGTGTGTGGACGTATGTATATACATGTGTATGGGGGTGGGTTGGGCCATTTCTTTCATCTGTTTCCTTGCGCTACCTCGCAAATGCGGGAGACAGCAACAAAGCAAAAAATATATATATATATATATATATATATATATATATATATATATATATATATATATATATATATATATATATATACAAATCCTACATACAAATCCATTTGCTTTTCTAAGTATTTCTCACATACATTCTTCAAAGCAAACACCTGATCCACACATCCTCTACCACTTCTGAAACCACACTACTCTTCCCCAATCTGATGCTCTGTACATGCCTTCACCCTCTCAATCAATACCCTCCCATATAATTTACCAGGAATACTCAACAAACTTATACCTCTGTAATTTGAGTACTCACTCTTATCCCCTTTGCCTTTGTACAATGGCACTATGCACGCATTCCGCCAATCCTCAGGCACCTCACCATGAGTCATACATACATTAAATAACCTTATACTTAGAAAAGCAAATGGATTTGTATGTAGCATTTATGGATCTGGAGAAGGCATATGATAGAGTTGATAGAGATGCTCTGTGGAAGGTATTAAGAATATATGGTGTGGGAGGAAAGTTGTTAGAAGCAGTGAAAAGTTTTTATCGAGGATGTAAGGCATGTGTACGTGTAGGAAGAGAGGAAAGTGATTGGTTCTCAGTGAATGTAGGTTTGCGGCAGGGGTGTGTGATGTCTCCATGGTTGTTTAATTTGTTTATGGATGGGGTTGTTAGGGAGGTAAATGCAAGAGTTTTGGAAAGAGGGGCAAGTATGAAGTCTGTTGGGGATAAGAGAGCTTGGGAAGTGAGTCAGTTGTTGTTCGCTGATGATACAGCGCTGGTGGCTGATTCATGTGAGAAACTGCAGAAGCTGGTGACTGAGTTTGGAAAAGTGTGTGGAAGAAGAAAGTTAAGAGTAAATGTGAATAAGAGCAAGGTTATTAGGTACAGTAGTGTTGAGGTTCAAGTCAATTGGGAGGTGAGTTTGAATGGAGAAAAACTGGAGGAAGTGAGGTGTTTTAGATATCTGGGAGTGGATCTGGCAGCGGATGGAACCATGGAAGCGGAAGTGGATCATAGGGTGGGGGAGGGGGCAAAAATCCTGGGGGCCTTGAAGAATGTGTGGAAGTCGAGAACATTATCTTGGAAAGCAAAAATGGGTATGTTTGAAGGAATAGTGGTTCCAACAATGTTGTATGGTTGCGAGGCGTGGGCTATGGATAGAGTTGTGCGCAGGAGGATGGATGTGCTGGAAATGAGATGTTTGAGGACAATGTGTGGTGTGAGGTGGTTTGATCGAGTGAGTAACGTAAGGGTAAGAGAGATGTGTAGAAATAAAAAGAGCGTGGTTGAGAGAGCAGAAGAGGGTGTTTTGAAGTGGTTTGGGCACATGGAGAGGATGAGTGAGGAGAGATTGACCAAGAAGATATATGTGTCGGAGGTGGAGGGAACAAGGAGAAGAGGGAGACCAAATTGGAGGTGGAAGGATGGAGTGAAAAGGATTTGTGTGATCGGGGCCTGAACATGCAGGAGGGTGAAAGGAGGGCAAGGAATATAGTGAATTGGAGCGATGTGGTATACCGGGGTTGACGTGCTGTCAGTGGATTGAATCGGGGCATGTGAAGCGTCTGGGGTAAACCATGGATAGCTGTGTAGGTATGTATATTTGCGTGTGTGGACGTATGTATATACATGTGTATGGGGGGGGGGGGTTGGGCCATTTCTTTCGTCTGTTTCCTTGCGCTACCTCACAAACGTGGGAGACAGCGACAAAGTATAATAAAATGAATAAATAATATAATATATATATATATATATATATATCTATATATATTTATATATATATATATATATATTTTTTTTTTTTTTTTTTTATACTTTGTCGCTGTCTCCCGCGTTTGCGAGGTAGCGCAAGGAAACAGACGAAAGAAATGGCCCAACCCCCCCCCCATACACATGTACATACACACGTCCACACACGCAAATATACATACCTACACAGCTTTCCATGGTTTACCCCAGACGCTTCACATGCCTTGCTTCAATCCACTGACAGCACGTCAACCCCTGTATACCACATGACTCCAATTCACTCTATTTCTTGCCCTCCTTTCACCCTCCTGCATGTTCAGGCCCCGATCACACAAAATCTTTTTCACTCCATCTTTCCACCTTCAATTTGGTCTCCCTCTTCTCCTCGTTCCCTCCACCTCCGACACATATATCCTCTTGGTCAATCTTTCCTCACTCATTCTCTCCATGTGCCCAAACCATTTCAAAACACCCTCTTCTGCTCTCTCAACCACGCTCTTTTTATTTCCACACATCTCTCTTACCCTTACGTTACTTACTCGATCAAACCACCTCACACCACACATTGTCCTCAAACATCTCATTTCCAGCACATCCATCCTCCTGCGCACATCTCTATCCATAGCCCACGCCTCGCAACCATACAACATTGTTGGAACCACTATTCCCTCAAACATACCCATTTTTGCTTTCCGAGATAATGTTCTCGACTTCCACACATTTTTCAAGGCTCCCAAAATTTTCGCCCCCTCCCCCACCCTATGATCCACTTCCGCTTCCATGGTTCCATCCGCTGACAGATCCACTCCCAGATATCTAAAACACTTCACTTCCTCCAGTTTTTCTCCATTCAAACTCACCTCCCAATTGACTTGACCCTCACCCCTACTGTACCTAATAACCTTGCTCTTATTCACATTTACTCTCAACTTTCTTCTTCCACACACTTTACCAAACTCAGTCACCAGCTTCTGCAGTTTCTCACATGAATCAGCCACCAGTGCTGTATCATCAGCGAACAACAACTGACTCACTTCCCAAGCTCTCTCATCCCCAACAGACTTCATACTTGCCCCTCTTTCCAGGACTCTTGCATTTACCTCCCTTACAACCCCATCCATAAACAAATTAAACAACCATGGAGACATCACACACCCCTGCCACAAACCTACATTCACTGAGAACCAATCACTTTCCTCTCTTCCTACACGTACACATGCCTTACATCCTCGATAAAAACTTTTCACTGCTTCTAACAACTTGCCTCCCACACCATATATTCTTAATACCTTCCACAGAGCATCTCTATCAACTCTATCATATGCCTTCTCCAGATCCATAAATGCTACATACAAATCCATTTGCTTTTCTAAGTATTTCTCACATACATTTTTCAAAGCAAACACCTGATCCACACAACCTCTACCACTTCTATATATATATATATATATCTTTCTTTCAAACTATTCGCCATTTCCCGCATTAGCGAGGTAGCGTTAAGAACAGAGGACTGGGCCTTTGAGGGAATATCCTCACCTGGCCCCATTTTCTGCTCCTTCTTTTGGGAAAAAAAAAAAAAAAAAAAAAATAGAGGGGGAGGATTTCCAGCCCCCGCTCTATATATATATATATATATATATATATATATATATATATATATATATATATATATAGCACAAGACAGCGCTAAGAAAAGAAAACAAAGGCCACATTCGATAACACTCAGTCACTAGCTGTCATGTATAATGCACTGAAACCACAGCTCCCTTTCCACATCCAGGCCCCACAAAACTTTCCATGGTTTACCCCAGATGCTTCACATGCCCTGGTTCAATCCATTGACAGCACGTCGACCCCAGTATACCACATCGTTCCAATTCATTCTATTCCTTGCACGCCTCTCACCCTCCTGCATGTTCAGGCCCCGATCACTCAAAATCTTTTTCACTCTATCTTTCCACCTCCAATTTGGTCTCCCACTTCTCATTCCCTCCACCTCTAACACATATATCCTCTTTGTCAATCTTTTTTCACTCATTCTCTCTATTTGACCAAACCATTTCAAAACACCCTCTTCTACTCTCTCACCCACACTCTTTTTATTAGCACACATCTATCTTACCCTTTCATTACTTACTCGAGCAAACCACTTCACACCACATATTGTCTTCAAACATCTCATTTCCAGCACATCCACCCTCCTCCGCACAACTCTATCTATATCCCACGCCTCGCAACCATATAACACAAACCACTCTTCCTTCAACTGTACCCATTTTTGCTTTCCAAGATAATGTTCTCGACTTCCACACATTCTTCAACGCTCCCAGAACTTTCACCCCCTCCTCCACCCTATGATTCACTTCCGCTTCTATGGTTCCATCCGCTGCCAAATCCACTCCCACATATCTAAAACACTTCACTTCCTCCAGTTTTTTTCCATTCAAACTTACCTACTGTACCTAATAACCTTGCTCTTATTCACATTTACTCTCAGCTTTCTTCTTTCACACAATTTACCAAACTCAGTCACCAGCTTCTGCAGTTTCTCACATGAATCAGCCACCAGTGCTCTATCATCAGCGAACAACAACTGACTCACTTCCAAGCTCTCACCCACAACAGACTGCATACTTGCCCCTCTTTCCAAAACTCTTGCATTTACCTCCCTAACAACACCATCCATAAACAAAATAAAGAACCATGGAGACATCACACACTCCTGCCGCAAACTGACATTCACTGGGAATCAATCACTTTCCTCTCTTCCTACTTGTACATATGCCTTACATCCTCAATAAAAAACTTATGCTACTTCCAGCAACTTGCCTCCCACACCATATACTCTTAATACCTGCCACAGAGCATCTCTATCAACTCTATCATATGCCTTCTCCAGATCCATATATGCTACATACAAATCCATTTGTTTTTCTAAGTATTTCTCACATCCATTCTTCAAAGCAAACGCATGATCCACACATCCTCTACCACTTCTGAAACCACACTGCTCTTCCCCAGTCTGATGCTCTGTATATACCTTCACCCTCTCAATCAATACCCTCCCATATCATTTCCTAGGAATACTCAACAAACTTAAACCTCTGTAATTTGAACACTCACCTTTATCCCTTTTCCTTTGTACAATGGCATTATGCATTCATTCCACCAATCCTCATGCACTTCACCATGAACCATACATACATTGAATATCCTCAACAACCAGTCAACAACACAGTCACCCCCTTTTTTAATAAATTCCACAGTGGTACCATCCAAACCTGAGAACTAATAATAATTTAGATTTTCTTCATACTTGTTTACCATTTCCCACTTTAGCAAGGTAGTGCCAAGAACAGTCGATGGAAAGGTCTCATTCACTAACATCCATCCAATAGCTGTCATGTATAATTCACCAAAACCACACTCCTATATCAACAACTATATCCTACAGACCTATCTCTGGTTTACCACGTCTGATTCACATAAACTGGCTCAGTCCAGTGAGAGCATATTCCACCCTGCACACCACATCATTCCATTTCACTCTATCCTAAGCATACCTTTCACCCTCCTGCATGTTCAGGCCCATTAGCACGAAAAGTTATTTTCAATGACTCCTTACATCTCCTATTTGATCTACCCTTCTCCTTTTTCCCTCCACTATATATCATTTTGTTAACCTCTCTCTCTCATTCTTTCCATATGTCCATCCCATTTTAACACACCCTCAACAAAGTATTTAGGTATCTACAAAAATAATGGCAAAAATGGGTGGTACAATACAATAATGGAAGAGCTAATGAGACAGAAACAAATGAGATGGAGAATCTAGCACCTATCGCAATATTCAAATTACTCTCAGTAAATTATATGGTATACTATATTTTTGTATACATAATTTTCTACACAATTCTTATATGTAGGTTGTTAATAACTTTTGAACTAATAAAAATCTACATTATCCCTGGGGATAGGGGAGAAAGAATACTTCCCACGTATTCCCTGCGTTCGTAGAAGGCGACTAAAAGGGAAGGGAGCGGGGGGCTGGAAATCCTTCCCTCCCGTTTTTAGTTTTCCTAATGAAGGAACAGAGGAGGAGGCCAAGTGAGGATATTCCCTCAAAGGCTCAGTCCTCTGTTCTTAACGCTACCTTGCTAACGTGGGAAATGGCGAATAGTATAAAAAAAAAAAATCTACATAAGAAAACTGAAAATTAATTCACTCTCATTCATACTTCATTGACAATTCCCACTTTAGCAAAGTAGCACCAGGAGCAGATAAAGAAAGGCCACATTCTCTCACATCCATTCTCAAGCTGTCATTATGAAAATGCTTGGGAAAAAGCATAACATACAAACACTTGGATGCTGTGTAATTACTTTTGTTACATTCAACTTATACTCAGTAAATGATACAGAAGATTGCATTTTTTCTATTTTCTATTTTTTTTATTATACTTTGTCGCTGTCTCCTGCGTTAGTGAGGTAGCGCAAGGAAACAGATGAAAGAATAGCCCAACCCAACCACATACACATGCATATACATACACGTCCACACATGCACATGAACATACCTATACATCTCAACGTATACATATATACAAAAACACAGACATATACATATGTACACATGTACATAATTCATACTGTCTGTCATTCATTCCCGTTGCCACCCCACCACACATGAAATGAAAACCCCCGAAAAGACAACAAAAAGGCCACATTCGTTCACACTCAGTCTCTAGCTGTCATGTATAAATTCTCCAGTAAGTTCTAACCCAACACAAGTATCAAAAATTAATAGTATGTCCAGAAAATACTAAGATGGTCACACATACCAAATTCTCTAGTGTGAGAGTGGAAAAGAACTGAAGATCAGCAAACAGAAGATCAGTAAACTCACTGTATAGCTAAGGATGTGCAAATTACGTTAGTCATGGATTTAAAGCAAAATATTTATTAAGTCTACGCTTAAATGTATACGTATATGGTACAGCTCTCAACCACACTAATCAGTGACTCATTTCATATATTAACAATCTTATTGAAGAAAAGGCACTTCACCTCATTTAAGGTACAATGTTTGCATATGAGTTTATATCCATTACTACAACTGAAATCAATCGCATCTATTCTTAAGCAACTCATTTGATCAAGATTATCAGTCTTTTCTGATTTTGAATACCTGTGGTAGATTGCATCCCAACCTTCTCTTTTCTAAACTTAACAGATTTAATTCATTTGGTTGGCTCTCATACGATTAGTTTCTCAGGCTGAGAATCATCTTAGTAGCTCACCTCTGTACTCTCTCCATTCTAGTTACATTTTTCAAGTATTCTATTTATCATACTTTGTCACTGTCTCTCAAGTTAGTGAGGTAGCACAAGGAAACAGACGAAAAAATGGCCTAACCCACCCACATGCACATGTATATACATACACGTCCACACACGCTCATATACATACCTATACGTATGTATATGAGCGTATACATATATATACATACAAAGACATATACATATATACACATGTACATAATTCATATTTGCTGCCTTTATTCATTCCCATTGCCACCCCGCCATAAATGAAATGACAACCCCCTCCCTCCACACGTGTGAGGTAGCACTAGGAAAAGACAACAAGGGCCATATTCGTTCACACTCAGTCTCTAGTTGTCATGTATAATGCACTGAAACCACAGCTCCCTTTCCACTTCTAGGCCCCACAAAACTTTTCATGTCAACCCCAGTATACCACATCATTCCAATTCACTCTATTCCTTCCACGCCTTTCACTCTCCTGCATGTTCAGGCCCCAATCGCTCAAAATATTTTTCACTTCCACCTCCAACTTGGTTGCCCACTTCTCATTCCCTCCACCTCTGACACATATATCCTCTATGTCAATCTTTCCTCACTCATTCTCTCCACGTGACCAAACCATTTCAATACACCCTCTTTGTACTCTAACTTTCATTTTTCAAGTATAGTAACCAAAACACAATCTTTAAGATTGGAATGCACTATTGAGCTGTATATAGTAATGATAATTTCTCAAAACATAAATCATAAAGTCCTTTCAATGAATCCAAGAATTTTGTTAGCCTTTTTTGCTGCTTCTGTGCATTGCTTGCTTTGCTCTACTTCACTAGAGATCATTACACCTACATCCTTTTCCTAACTGAACTTTTGTACCTCCATAGAATTCATGTTGTAGCTTGCCTTTTCCTTTTTAATACCAATATGTAAAATTTTGCACTTATGAATATCAAACGGGGGGCCAGAAATCCTCCCCTCCTTGTATTTTTTTAACTTTCTAAAATGGGAAACAGAAGAAGGAGTCACGCGGGGAGAGCTCATCCTCCTCGAAGGCTCAGATTGGGGTGCCTAAATGTGTGTGGATGTAACCAAGATGTGAAAAAAGGAGAGATAGGTAGTATGTTTGAGGAAAGGAACCTGGATGTTTTGGCTCTGAGTGAAACGAAGCTCAAGGGTGAAGGGGAAGAGTGATTTGGGAATGTCTTGGGAGTAAAGTCAGGGGTTAGTGAGAGGACAAGAGCAAGGGAAGGAGTAGCACTACTCCTGAAACAGGAGTTGTGGGAGTATGTGATAGAATGTAAGAAAGTAAATTCTCGATTAATATGGGTAAAACTGAAAGTTGATGGAGAGAGATGGGTGATTATTGGTGCATATGCACCTGGGCATGAGAAGAAAGATCATGAGAGGCAAGTGTTTTGGGAGCAGCTGAATGAGTGTGTTAGTGGTTTTGATGCACGAGACCGGGTTATAGTGATGGGTGATTTGAATGCAAAGGTGAGTAATGTGGCAGTTGAGGGAATAATTGGTATACATGGGGTGTTCAGTGTTGTAAATGGAAATGGTGAAGAGCTTGTAGATTTATGTGCTGAAAAAGGACTGATGATTGGGAATACCTGGTTTAAAAAGCGAGATATACATAAGTATACTTATGTAAGTAGGAGAGATGGCCAGAGAGCGTTATTGGATTACGTGTTAATAGACAGACGCGCGAAAGAAAGACTTTTGGATGTTAATGTGCTGAGAGGTGCAACTGGAGGGATGTCTGATCATTATCTTGTGGAGGCTAAGGTGAAGATTTGTATGGGTTTTCAGGAAAAAAGAGTGAATGTTGGGGTGAAGAGGGTGGTGAGAGTAAGTGAGCCTGGGAAGGAGACTTGTGTGAGGAAGTACCAGGAGAGACTGAGTACAGAATGGAAAAAGGTGAGAACAATGGAAGTAAGGGGAGTGGGGGAGGAATGGGATGTATTTAGGGAATCAGTGATGGATTGCGCAAAAGATGCTTGTGGCATGAGAAGAGTGGGAGGTGGGTTGATTAGAAAGGGTAGTGAGTGGTGGGATGAAGAAGTAAGAGTATTAGTGAAAGAGAAGAGAGAGGCATTTGGACGATTTTTGCAGGGAAAAAATGCAATTGAGTGGGAGACGTATAAAAGAAAGAGACAGGAGGTCAAGAGAAAGGTGCAAGAGGTGAAAAAAAGGGCAAATGAGAGTTGGGGTGAGAGAGTATCATTAAATTTTAGGGAGAATAAAAAGATGTTCTGGAAGGAGTTAAATAAAGTGCGTAAGACAAGGGAGCAAATGGGAACTTCAGTGAAGGGCGCAAATGGGGAGGTGATAACAAGTAGTGGTGATGTGAGAAGGAGATGGAGTGAGTATTTTGAAGGTTTGTTGAATGTGTTTGATGATAGAGTGGCAGATATAGGGTGTTTTGGTCGAGGTGGTGTGCAAAGTGAGAGGGTTAGGGAAAATGATTTGGTAAACAGAGAAGAGGTAGTAAAAGCTTTGCGGAAGATGAAAGCCGGCAAGGCAGCAGGTTTGGATGGTATTGCAGTGGAATTTATTAAAAAAGGGGATGACTGTATTGTTGACAGGTTGGTAAGGTTATTTAATGTATGTATGACTCACGGTGAGGTGCCTGAGGATTGGCGGAATGCGTGCATAGTGCCATTGTACAAAGGCAAAGGGGATAAGAGTGCTCAAATTACAGAGGTATAAGTTTGTTGAGTATTCCTGGTAAATTATATGGGAGGGTATTGATTGAGAGGGTGAAGGCATGTACAGAGCATCAGATTGGGGAAGAGCAGTGTGGTTTCAGAAGTGGTAGAGGATGTGTGGATCAGGTGTTTGCTTTGAAGAATGTATGTGAGAAATACTTAGAAAAGCAAATGGATTTGTATGTAGCATTTATGGATCTGGAGAAGGCATATGATAGAGTTGGTAGAGATGCTCTGTGGAAGGTATTAAGAATATATGGTGTGGGAGGCAAGTTGTTAGAAGCAGTGAAAAGTTTTTATCGAGGATATAAGGCATGTGTACGTGTAGGAAGAGAGGAAAGTGATTGGTTCTCAGTGAATGTAGGTTTGCGGCAGGGGTGTGTATGTCTCCATGGTTGTTTAATTTGTTTATGGATGGGGTTGTTAGGGAGGTAAATGCAAGAGTTTTGGAAAGAGGGGCAAGTATGAAGTCTGTTGGGGATGAGAGAGCTTGGGAAGTGAGTCAGTTGTTGTTCGCTGATGATACAGCGCTGGTGGCTGATTCATGTGAGAAACTGCAGAAGCTGGTGACTGAGTTTGGTAAAGTGTGTGAAAGAAGAAAGTTAAGAGTAAATGTGAATAAGAGCAAGGTTATTAGGTACAGTAGGGTTGAGGGTCAAGTCAATTGGGAGGTGAGTTTGAATGGAGAAAAACTGGAGGAAGTGAAGTGTTTTAGATATCTGGGAGTGGATCTGGCAGCGGATGGAACCATGGAAGCGGAAGTGGATCATAGGGTGGGGGAGGGGGCGAAAATTCTGGGAACCTTGAAGAATGTGTGGAAGTCGAGAACATTATCTCGGAAAGCAAAAATGGGTATGTTTGAAGGAATAGTGGTTCCAACAATGTTGTATGGTTGCAAGGCGTGGGCTATGGATAGAGTTGTGCGCAGGAGGATGGATGTGCTGGAAATGAGATGTTTGAGGACAATGTGTGGTGTGAGGTGGTTTGATCGAGTAAGTAACGTAAGGGTAAGAGAGATGTGTGGAAATAAAAAGAGCGTGGTTGAGAGAGCAGAAGAGGGTGTTTTGAAATGGTTTGGGCACATGGAGAGAATGAGTGAGGAAAGATTGACCAAGAGGATATATGTGTCGGAGGTGGAGGGAACGAGGAGAAGAGGGAGACCAAATTGGAGGTGGAAAGATGGAGTGAAAAAGATTTTGTGTGATCGGGGCCTGAACATGCAGGAGGGTGAAAGGAGGGCAAGGAATAGAGTGAATTGGAGCGATGTGGTATACCGGGGTTGACATGCTGTCAGTGGATTGAATCAGGGCATATGAAGCGTCTGGGGTAAACCATGGAAAGCTGTGTAGGTATGTATATTTGCGTGTGTGGACGTATGTATATACATGTGTATGGGGGTGGGTTGGGCCATTTCTTTTGTCTGTTTCCTTGCGCTACCTCGCAAACGCGGGAGACAGCAAAAAAAAAAAAAAAAAAAAAAGAATATCAAAATATATCTGTCACTAGTTAGCCTAGTCCATGAGTTGTCTATGTCAATATAAAGCTACAGATGTTCAGTTTCTGTTGTATCTATTTCCCAACTTAGTATCATCTATAAATTTAGAGATCTTATGGTGAAACCATTATCAATATCATTAATATAAATGAGGAACAGAACCAGTCCCAAGAATGATCCCTGTGGCACACCACTTGTTATGTCAAATCATTCAGAGGCTAGACCATTAATCACTAAGCGTTGTTTATGGTCAGTCAGCCAATTTCCTAACCAACAAAGTACAACCCCAATGTTATATACTTTACAAAAACAGATGTTCACAATAGTAACTACTTTACGAAATCATTCACATATCACAAATCTCTTAGTCCCAAACATTTTGGCTGTCAGATATTCTAACAGTGCATATCAGAAGAGAAAAGTAATGACATGCAATTTCAAGTGGAGAAATCAAATGTATTGGGCATAAGGAAAGCTAACAAAACAAAATAAGAAACTAAATGGAGTGGGGATAGGGGAGAAAGAATACTTCCCACGCATTCCTCACGTGTCGTAGAAGGCGACTAAAGGGGATGGGAGCGGGGAACTGCAAACCCTCCCCTCCTTGTATTTTAACTTTCTAAAAGAGGAAACAGAAGAAGGAGTCACGCAGGGAGTGCTCATCCTCCTCGAAGGCTCACAATGGGGTGTCTATTTGGGTGTGGATTTAACCAAGATGAGAAAAAAGGAGAGAAAGGTAGTATGTTTGAGGAAAGGAACCTGGATGTTTTGGCTCTGGGTGAAACGAAGTTCAAGGGTAAAGGGGAAGAGTGGTTTTGGAATGTCTTGGGAGTAAAGTCAAGGGTTAGTGAGATACCAAGAGCAAGGCAAGGAGTAGCACTACTCCTGAAACAGGAGTGGTGGGAGTATGTGATTGAGTATAAGAAAGTAAACTCTAGATTGATATGGGTAAAACTGAAAGTGGATGGAGAGAGATGGGTGATTATTGGTGCATATGCACCTGGTCATGAGAAGAAAGATCATGAGAGGCAAATGTTTTGGGAGCAGCTGAGTGAATGTGTTAGTAGTTTTGATGCACGAGACCAGGTTATAGTTATGGGTGATTCGAATGCAAAGGTGAGTAATGTGGCAGTTGAGGGAATAATTGGTGTGCATGGGGTGTTCAGGGTTGCAAATGGAAATGGTGAAGAGCTTGTAGATTTATGAGCTGAAAATGAACTGGTGATTGGGAATACCTGGTTTAAAAAGAGAGATATAAATAAGTATACGTATGTAAGTAGGAGAGATGGCCAGAAAGTGTTATTGGATTACGTTTTAATTGATAGGCGCACGAGAGACTTTTGGATGTTAATAAGCTGAGAGGTGCAACTGGGGGGATGTCTGATCATTATCTTGTGGGGGCGAAGGTGAAGACTTGTAGAGGTTTTCAGAAAAGAAGAGAGAATGTTCGGGTGAAAAGAGTGGTGAGAGTAAGTGAGCTTGGGAAGGAGACGTGTGAGGAGGTTGTGAGGTACCAGGAGAGACTGAGTACAGAATGGAAAAAGGAGAGAAACAAAGGACATAAGGGGAGTGGGGGAGGAATGGGATGTATTTAAGGAAGCAATGATGGCTTGTGCAAAAGATGCTTGTGGCATGAGAAGCGTGGGAGGTGGGCAGATTAGAAAGGGTAGTGAGTGGTGGGATGAAGTAGTAAGAGTATTAGTGAAAGAGAAGAGAGAGACATTTGGACGATTTTTGCAGGGAAAAAATGCAAATGAGTGGGAGATGTATAAAAGAAAGAGGCAGGAGGGTAAGAGAAAGGTGCTAGAGGTAAAAAAGAGGGCAAATGAGAGTTGGGTTGAGAGACTATCATTAAATTTTAGGGAGAATAAAAAGATGTTTTGGAAGGAGGTAAACAAAGTGTGTAAGACAAGGGAACAAATGGGAACTTCAGTGAAGGGGGCTAATGGGGAGGTGATAACAAGTAGTGGTGATGTGAGAAGGAGATGGAGTGAGTATTTTGAAGGTTTGTTGAATGTGTTTGATGACAGAGAGGCAGATATAGGGTGCTTTGGTCGAGGTGGTGTGCAAAGTGAGAGGGTTAGGGAAAATGATTTGGTAAACAGAGAAGAGGTAGTAGTAAAAGCTTTGAAGAAGATGAAAGCTGGCAGGGCAACGGGTTTGGATGATACTGCAGTGGTAAGGTTATTTAATGTATGTATGACTCATGGTGACATACCTGAGGATTGGCGAAATGCTTGCATAGTGCCATTGTACAAAGGCAAAGGGGATGAAAGTGAGTGCTCAAATTACAGAGGTATAAGTTTGTTGAGTATTCCTGGGAAATTATATGGGAGGGTATTGATTGAAGGGGTGAAGGCATGTACAGAGCATCAGATTGGGGAAGAGCAGTGTGGCTTCAGAAGTGGTAGAGGTTGTGTGGATCAGGTGTTTGCTTTGAAGAATGTGTGTGAGAAACGCTTAGAAAAGCAAATGGATTTGTATGTAGCATTTATGGACTTGGAGAAGGCATATGATAGAGTTGATAGAGATGCTCTGTGGAAGGTATTAAGAATATATGGCATGGGAGGCAAGTTGTTAGAAGCAGCGAAAGGTTTTTATTGAGGAAGTAAGGCATGTGTACGTGTAGGAAGAGAGGAAAGTTCTCAGTCAATGTAGGTTTGCGGCAGGGGTGTGTGATCTCTCCATGGTTGTTTAATTTGTTTATGGATGGGGTTGTTAGGGAGGTGAATGCAAGAGTTTTGGAAAGAGGGGCAGGTATGCAGTCTGTTGTGGATAAGAGAGCTTGGGAAGTGAGTCAGTTGTTGTTTGCTGATGATACAGCGCTGGTGGCTGATTCATGTGAGAAACTGCAGAAGCTGGTGACTGAGTTTGGTAAAGTGTGTGAAAGAAGAAGGCTGAGAGTAAATGCGAATAAGAGCAAGGTTATTAGGTACAGTAGAGTTGGGGGACAAGTAAACTGGGAGGTAAGTTTGAATGGAGAAAAATTGGAGGAAGTGAAGTGTTTTAGATATCTGGGAGTAGATTTGGCAGCGGATGGAACCATGGAAGCAGAAGTGAATCATGGGGTGGGGGAGGGGGCAAAAGTTCTGGGAGCGTTGAAGAATGTTTGGAAGTCAAGAACATTATCTTGGAAAGCAAAAATGGGTATGTTCGAAGGAATAGTGTTCCAACAATGTTATATAGTTGCGAGGCGTGGGCTATGGATAGAGTTGTGCGCAGGAGGGTGAATGTGCTGGAAATGAGATGTTTCAGGACAAGATGTGGTGTGAGGTGGTTTGATCAGGTAAGTAATAATAGGGTAAGAGAGATGTGTGGTAATAAAAAGAGTGTGATTGAGACAGCAGAAGAGTGTGTTTTGAAATGGTTTGGTCACATGCAGAGAATGAGTGAGGAAAGATTTACCAAGAGGATATATGTCTCAGAGGTGGAGGGAACGAGGAGAAGTGGGAGACCAAACTGGAGGTGGAAGGATGGAGTGAAAAAGATTTTGAGTGATCGGGGCCTGAACATGCAGGAGGGTGAAAGGCATGCAAGGAATAGAGTGAATTGGAACGATGTGGTATATTGGGGTCAACGTGCTGTCAATGGATTGAACCAGGGCATGTGAAGCATCTGGGGTAAACCGTGGAAAGTTCTGTGGGGCCCAGATGTGGAAAGGGAGCTGTGGTTTTGGTGCATTATTACATGACAGCTAGAGACTGAGTGTGAACGAATGTGGCCTTTGTTGTCTTTTCCTGGCGCTACCTCGTGCACATGAGGGGGGAGGGAGCTGTTATTTCATGTGTGGCGGGGTGGCGATGGGAATGAATAAAGGCGGACAGTATGAACTATGTATATATGTATATGTCTGTGTGTGTATATATATGTATACGTTGAGATGTATAGGTATGTATATTTGCATGGGTGGACATGTAAGTATATACATGTGTATGTGGGTGGGTTGGGCCATTTTTTCGTCTGTTTCCTTGTGCTACCTCGCAAACACGGCAGACAGCAACAAAGCAAATAAATATTATAAAACATAAATTCACAAAACACTACATGAAAAGGAATTTGATTTGTCATTAGAGAATTAAAACCAAGATAACATAACAAATAAAGTACTTGGCTTTACATCTAGCATAAATAAATCTAATCTCTTGAAAGGTGTAAAACCAGGAAGCTTAGATAAAGGGATTGAATAAACAAGGTATAAGTAAGGGATGTTAGTCAAGTAATTATAAAGGACCTCACAACATTTGTCTTTGCCATCACAAATGTAAATTTTACCATAACACTGGAAAATATTAAAATAAGTTGCTAAGTAATATAGATTTTGTAAAGATTTAAGGAAATTTCAATGACTGAATACATAAATCACTACTGCATCACTGTAAATAGGAGGTGCTTTGAATGGACCAAAAGGCATACTAAAGTTTCCTCTCATTCTAAAGCTATCTGCTGTGAATCATTTTGAAAACTATATAATCTACATACAGATGAAGAATTAAATTTTACTTATCATGTGAGATACTAGTGGAAAAGGGAAATCATTCTAAATTTACATTCAGAACATTTATTAACATAACTTACACATCAAATATACAGACTAAACCAAATGGGATGGAATGCCAAAATATAAACAAACATTAATGGAATGTAATGCCAAAATATAAACTTAAAGTATAAACACCATTCTACATGAAATCCTAATAATGAGCAGTAATGGAAAAAAGGGGGGCAGACTTAAAACAGCTATATCTCTACCGGTGACATTAATAAATTCTACAATATCTTTGCAATCAACAATACATCAGTCCAGTTGCAATGTTAAAACAACCAACACTCAATAACCCTGTTTCCTCTATTATGGCTCTATACCACCATTAATCATAAAAGTAAATACAGCAGTAAATGAATTGAGAAGAAAAAGAGCACTATCACAATCATTTGTGATATACAAAATATACATGGAAATTGGCTTTCCAAGCTGTGTTACCACTTCACTGCTTTACTGTTCAATAAAAGATAGAATGGCTGAGATTTAAGAAGCATATTAATAATATTAATATTGGATGGAAGTTTCTTGTCTTCAGAAAATAAATTAATTTCATATGGTTCAGAACCCTTCCTTAACAATGTTAATATCCTTCATCTAAGCCTTTATGGATGACTGAGGAATAAGTATGACCTGTTCTGGAAAATATTTCATCTCTCAGATTATGGAATCTGTGCCATTACAAAATTCCTGCTTCACTCCCTCAAGACTATCAGATCTTTTTAGTCAAGTGAAATATCATATGGTCTTGCATCTTTGCTGACACTCCATCATCTTGTCATGGTGATGTTCACCATGGCCAGTAACATGGTAAGTCTGTCTAGCCCTGTAGCAAAACCCTTGACCATAGTGACCTCTAGTGTGAACACATTCTCATCATTATGAACTGTCACATGCTTCACCATACTACTTCTATGGGAAAGGATCTTTTGGCCGTGTGAACACTCATAAAGCTATGATTTCCCTCTGCAAGAAGGTCTTTTGACTGTGAACATCCATATGGCTTTTTCCCTGAATGAATGCTCATGTGCTACACTAAATTACCCCTCCTAGAGAAGGTTTTTGACACTGTGAACATTCATAAGGCTTCTCTCTAGTATGAAGAGTCATGTGCATCACTATATTATTCATATGGGAAAAGCTCTTTAGGCATTCTGAATATCTAAATGGCTTTCCTAATGTATGAATATTTGTGTCCTGCATTAAAACATACCAATGGGAAAAGGACTTATGGAAATGTAGACATTCATATGTTTTTTCTCCTGTGTGAACTTTTATGTGCTGCCCTAATCTATTTCTTTGGGAGAAATTACTTTTGCATGTGAACATTCATATGGTTTCTCTCCTGTATGAATAATCATATGCTTCACTAAAGCATTCTTCTGGGGAATGTTTATTGGCACCTTAAACAATATGACTTCATTCCTGTTTCATCAATTCATGTGCTGCACTAAATTACCCTTCTTGAAGAAGGCCTTTTGACACTCTGAGCATCCATACTGCCTTTTTAGTGTGTGAACTTCCATATGCCTTTCAGGAGTGAAATATTGGAGAAAGCTTTTCTGACAGTCTGCACAAAGTTTCTTTGCTATTTCTGAAAGTGAAAGCACATTCCTTTCCATGATAAAACTCTTCAAAAACATCTTGCACAATCATAATCACTCTTTTGCCCTTCAGTCAACTGAATCTTGTAAAATAACAATACTGCAATCCAAAGCTGCAGTCCCTGATTGTCTAATGTTCAGTAAATGAACTTCTAAGATACAGAGAAAATATTACAGCAAGTGTGGTGTTTGTATGATAAGATTAGTCAACAGTGTGCTAGTCTCAATAAGCTACCTCAGGTCACCCAGGTTCAACAGTACTGAACTGCACTCACTCGAAAGTGGAGATGTGCCATCCCCAGCAAAGGCAGATAAGGTTCGGTCCTCTCACCCACATAATCAGAGACCACAGCCCACTCCTAGCACAATCAGTTCTGTAGTTTGCAATCTTTCATCCTCCAAACTAATATCATGTTCCTATTACTCATGCAAGGTAAAACCATGTGGTCTCCCTACAAGTACTTCTGGATGACTGCTTGCTTTCTTACATTCCCCAATCCAAAACTTATGCGTCTTAACCAGTGCAGACTATGACTCATATTTGTAGGGCAATTCTAGAAATCAGCAAGTGAACATTTTTACATTGTCCTGCATTTACCATTCAGAGATAATAAGTATTCACATCTCAGATTCTCTGTGCATGATATGACTTTTCAGAGTTCAAGCTGGAACTTATGACAGAGAATTACTTTGGAAATGGCAACAATTCATGAATAAAAGAAGCTTATTAATCAAGGTCATCTGACCACCATATGATAAGGAAATGACTTCTGAGAAAATATGCAAACTGAAAAATGCTTCAGTACATTTTCATTTTTGTTTTGTTAGCCGAGATGGTATGGGCAGCTGAATGCATTTTTCTAAACATTAACTTAGTTCCTTGTCCTAAAAGCATGCCACAAATGTTAGCATAATTTTGTTGAATATTAAGAAAATTTCAGTTTACTAAATATCAACTGTCGTCCTCCTCACTCACAGTGAAACCTTTTTCTCCAGATAATTTTGTATTTGTTTAAGTTATCAACATATCCTCTTTACTGTCACTTTACTCTGTCACTTTTGTTCTTTTTCCTTGTCATCGTACTGATGCTATATACTCTTACTGCTGTTGATGTTCCTCAGTTGCTCCTAATGTTGTCATGGCTTTAATTATCAATGAACAAATTTCATTGGTGAAGCTTCTAATTATTTTAGCTGAATATAAAACTTCTGTTTGTTGTTGTTGTAAAGCTCTCCCACCACAAATGTAATATTTCATTCTGTGGCAACTCATCAGTCAGGAAAGCTTGAAGGTATATATCACGCTCTTGCGCTGAACACCAGAAGCTGCCAATGATAGAGTAAACATTAGCATAAATTGGAAAGGTAATACAGATTACATCCTTGGCATCAAAAACTGCCAACAGGAAGATACAAGACTTTTACATAAGATACTCATGATTTAATGAGATGAGGCTGTCAACATCAAATGAAGACAACAGAACTCAGGTCATCAATACATGATGTCCACATGAGACAGGGTTAATATCCTTGATATCAGATACTACTGATACATAAAGAAATGATCCCTACCATCAAATATTAATGATATATGGAGATCAGATCTTTACATTTAAGTGTTGTAACACCAATATCAGATCCTTAACATAAGGTGTTAATGATGTATAGAGACCAGAACTATAACATAGTTTTTAAAGTATATCCAATTAAGAATCTTAATATCAAGACCGAAACTTTTTAAATCAGACCCTTATATGAGTATGCATTTAATACCTATCTGTACCTGTGGGGAGGGACATCTTCACTTAGGAAACCCAAATCTCTTGATTTTATCATTCAACATTTAAACTTCTGTATACTGTCTGCATTCTGTTTCATCACTTAGCTTATTTCATTCTTTATTCCATTCATCCCTAACTATGTAACAATGAAAGTACTCTTTTTATGTATTTCTTAAGAAGTTTCTCGATTAATTTCATGTTCTGACCTCTGGATGATTTTTGTCTGCATCTTTCAAAAAACAGCTTCCTGTCAACATTGTAACATATACGAGTATAAATATAAAGATTGTGACCAAGTATCAAAATTCTTTTCTCCATGGTAGGCAAATCTGTGCCTCTAAACTCTCACCATTACTCAGCTCGTTTCAGGCTCCCTCTTCATTGCCGTTCTCTGAACCTTCTCTATTTATTCTTTATTTTTCTTTAAGGGAGGAGACTAAACTTAAGCATATTCTAATTTAAGGCTGACCAAACTTGAGATGCATATTTTGATGCAGGTTGTAATACCCTTTTCATATCTGAGTGCTTTAAGGCAATTCTAATATTCAACTTGAAAAAGTCTGTCGCAACAATTCTGCTAACATGGGGTTCTAGCATTACATTGGGTGCTGTTACAGTTATCTTCCCTATTTACCCATAAATGTTATAGTTACCCATTATATCTTATTCAGTTTTCCTTGAGAAAGATGTACAGAAAGTGGAAGATGGCCAAGGTCGAGTCTCTCTCTCAGGAATGGCCATAAGAGGAAGATGTGATACAAAGCTGTTGGTAAATGTATAATGTAATCTGTACACGTCTCAGTCTTTTCAAACCCTTATGTTATATAACTGAGGCCAGTGAATTTGCCAGAGTGATGTTAAGTAAAGTAATATAGAGAGAGATCTATGCATCATGATAAATGCCATTATCTATGTTATGAGAAAGCCATGTTTATTTTGCTATCATAAATGTATTTTTATAGAGTCTTCTCTGTGTTTGGTATTTGACCAACTTGAGAAGAAGGGAGTAGTAGGTACAATTATGGCTGTCAGCTGTCAGATGTTAGTCAGATTGTGAGGGAATCTGTGTCTAGCCCAAATCTCTCTGTTAACAGAAGCCGTTATTTCAGAGTACGGGATGGATCTTGAACTGTGAAACCTACTGTCTGGGATGCTTAAACTGTGAAACCTGCTGTCTGGGATTGTGAACTGTGAAACCTGCCATCAGGGAGCTGAATATGTGGAAGCCTGCTGTCCAGGATATGAATAGGTGAAAACACAGTCCAGGGAGCTGAAATTGTGAAACCAAGTGTATGTAATTCAAGCTGGCCGAAGTGTTGTGGGTTAGTACTATACTTTGCTCTCTTGGAATATATGGGGAAGATTTCTCTAAACAAGTGTGTGCTCATACTTGTAAATATAGTGTGTTAAAACATGGCAGATAACGTTAAGAAGTTTACTGAAACCCAGGATATACATTTTCTGTACCAGTATAATAAAGATGAACTGAACCAGGTGGCAGTTAACTATGGAATTTCTCTGCTGACACATGTCAAAGGTGACATGCAGAGAGTTGGTGTCATTATCAATATTGAAGGAACCTCAAGATGTTGATAATAGGGAAAAAGTTGCAATGAAGAGATGAAGATTAGAATTTGAACTTAAGAAAATCCAAATAGAGGTAGAAAAAGATAGAATCCAGGCTGATAAACAAAACTTAGACAATTACAAATAGAAGAAAGGGCTGGTTCAGGAAGAAGAATTGGAGATAGAGATAATAGCATAAGTCAGTTATCTGAGTTTATAGAAAAAGAAGCTGAGGACTTCTTTATTCAGTCTGAAAAATTTGCAACTATTAAAGAATAGGATAAAATTGACTGGGCTATCTTGATGCATAGTAAATTTAAGGGTAAGGCTAGAGAGGCATATGCATGTCTTAGTTTAATGGGATCAGTAGATTACAAGGCTGTTAAGGAAGCAGTATCAAAAACTGTGGAAATGGATGCAGAAGCATACAGAAAATTTAGGGACGTCAAGAAAATAAGCGGACAAATTCATCTGGAGATGGCTAGAGACTGTGGTATGACATTTGACAGGTGGCTTACAACCTGAAATATATTATGAAATATGCACGAATAGAGTGATGAATGTGACAGATGCAACCAGGAAGGCTGACCAATTAGAATTAGCTAACAAATATTGTAAAAAAGAAATAACATGTAAACAAAGTATGATAAAATGGAGTAACAGACAGAATTATGACAAACCTTACAAATATCCACACTATTCAAATGTTCAACAGCCTAGTCAACATTACTATGTGGAAGGTTCACATAACTATGAGCCACAAAACAAAGCAGGAAATAGATTCCAAAGACATACACAATACAGGTATTCAAGACCTCAGTTTAGTCATAACCCTTATGTTAGTAGACAGGAGAGACCACCAATGAAATGTTTGGGATTTGGAGAATTTGGTCATGGTAAATATCAGTGTCAAAAATCACTAAAGACTATAGAATTAAATGTTGCTTGGGAACAGAAACATGATGTTAGTGAGGTAAGAAGCAATGAGTATAACGTGGGTAAACCACAGTGTGCAATCTATGAGCCATATATTACTGAAAGAAAGGTTGGAATTAAAGGTAGTCCTGAGAAGAAAATTTTTATATTGAGGGACACTAGGGTAAGTCTCTAGAATTTAATTCTGAGACGTATTAGAGTGGATAAAGGAGTCTTATTCAAGGGAAAAAAATAAATGTAAAAGGGTTATGGTTTAGCAAGCCTATCCCACTATATTATATAAATCTTGAGAGTGGATTTGCGAGTGGCCATGTAAAGGTTGGGATATGTGAGGAATTTCCTATGCCTGGAAGACACATGCTGTTGGGGAATAATTTGACTGACAAATTAGTCCCAGAGCCTATTATGAGCAGTAATCCATCTGATGTAGATACTATTGTAAAGGTGAACCACATGACAGATAAAACTGTAGAGAATCAGACTGATAGTATTGTACAGTGTAGTGAAATTGTTTATCCAGCTTGTGTTGTGACCAGGTCAATGTTAAAGAGAAGAGAAGTTGATTATGATTTAAGTGAATTATTCAATGAAAAGTATGTAGCTAGAAATAATACAAAAGAAACTGGAAATGAGAAGAGCACTGTGGAATTACAAATTGATGTATTTCCACATTTTGTTGTAGGCAAGGAAGAGTTGACAAAGTTACAGAAGGGTGATGAGAGTTTGAAAGAATGTTGGAGTGAAGCTGCTAGAAATGGGAATGAGTGATGTGTAGTTGGATTTTGTGTACAAAATGGTGTGTTAATGAGAAAATGGAGGCCTGCTTATGTTCCAGCATCTGATCACTGGGAGGTCAAAAAGCAAATTGTAGTTCCAAAGAATTATAGGGTACATGTAATTGCTCTGTTTCATAGCTCTTGTTTGTCTGGCATTAGGGAGTTAGGAAGACAAATGATAGAACATCATCTTATTTTTATTGGCCAAATATGAAAAATGATGTGTCCCAGTATTGTAAGACTTGTGAATTATGTAAGAGAGTAGGTAAACCCAACCAGACTATAAAGCAGCACCACTGCAGCCAATTCCTGCTTTTGTAAACCTTTTAACAAAATTGTGATTGATTGTGTAGGTCCTCTACCTAAAACATGTAAATGAAATTGGTATTTATTAACAATATTGTGTGCATCTACCAGGTTTCCAGAAGCAGTACCATTACGTAGCATACATTCTAGAAGTATTGTAAGAGAGTTAGTGAAATATTTTTCCTAGGTGAGTATGCCTGAAATTATACAGTCACACCAGGGATGAAATAAACTTCAGGAATGTTCAAGAAAATGTTAAAGGGGTTACATATAACACATAAGATTTCAAGTGCTCATCATCCACAGAGCCAAGGAGTTGCGGAGCGATTCCATCAGACTTTGAAAGATACTTTGAGAATGTATTGTGAGGACTTGTCAGTAGACTGGGACAAGGGTCTGCCTTTAGCATTGTTTGCCATTAGAGATTCAGTACACAAGTCTATAGGCTTTAGTTCATTTGAGATAGTGTATGGACATGAAATAAGAGGTCCATTGAGTATGATGAAAGAGAAATTGTTAGGGAAGAGTGATTCTCCTGGATTATTGAAGTATGTATCAGATTTTAAAAGCAGATTGTGTAGAGCTTGAGAGATTGCTGCAGAAAATTTGGAAGGGTGTCAAGAAGATATGAAGGTATGGCATGACAGAAAATCTAGAAGAATAGAGTTCAGACCAGGTGATCGAGTGTTGATATTATTGCCTCAGACAGGATTGCTCTGAGAGCAAGGTTTTATGGTCCCTGGGTTATTGAGAGGAGAGTGGATTTGAACTACATTGTGAATACTCCAGAAAGATGCAAGCAAGCCAATTGTGTCACATAAACATGATAGAAACTTTTTTTTTTTTCTTTCGACTTTGTCGCTGTCTCCCGCATTTGCGAGGTAGCGCAAGGAAACAGACGAAAGAAATGGCCCAACCCACCCCCATACACATGTATATACATACGTCCACACACGCAAATATACATACCTACACAGCTTTCCATGGTTTACCCCAGACGCTTCACATGCCCTGATTCAATCCACTGACAGCACGTCAACCCCGGTATACCACATCGATCCAATTCACTCTATTCCTTGCCCTCCTTTCACCCTCCTGCATGTTCAGGCCCCGATCACTCAAAATCTTTTTCACTCCATCTTTCCACCTCCAATTTGGTCTCCCACTTCTCCTCGTTCCCTCCACCTCTGACACATATATCCTCTTGGTCAATCTTTCCTCACTCATTCTCTCCATGTGCCCAAACCATTTCAAAACACCCTCTTCTGCTCTCTCAACCACGCTCTTTTTATTTCCACACATTTCTCTTACCCTTACATTACTTACTCGATCAAACCACCTCACACCACACATCGTCCTCAAACATCTCATTTCCAGCACATCCACCATCCTGCGCACAACTCTATCCATAGCCCACGCCTCGCAACCATACAACATTGTTGGAACCACTATTCCTTCAAACATACCCATTTTTGCTTTCTGAGATAATTTCTCGACTTCCACACATTCTGCAAGGCTCCCACAATTTTCACTCCCTCCCCACCCTATCATTCACTTCCGCTTCCATGGTTCCATCCGCTGCCAGATCCACTCCCAGATATCTAAAACACTTTACTTCCTCCAGTTTTTCTCCATTCAAACTTACCTCCTAACTGACTTGACCCTCAACCCTACTGTACCTAATAACCTTGCTCTTATTCACATTTACTCTTAACTTTCTTCTTTCACACACTTTACCAAACTTAGTCACCAGCTTCTGCAGTTTCTCACATGAATCAGCCACAAGCGCTGTATCATCAGCGAACAACAACTGACTCACTTCCCAAGCTCTCTCATCCACAACAGACTTCATTCTTGCCCCTATTTCCAAAACTCTTGCATTCACCCCCCTAACAACACCATCCATAAACAAATTAAACAACCATGGAGACATCACACACCCCTACCGCAAACCAACATTCACTGAGAACCAATCACTTTCCTCTCTTCCTACATGTACACATGCCTTACATCCTCGATAAAAACTTTTCACTGCTTCTAACAACTTGCCTCCCACACCATATATTCTTAATACCTGCCACAGAGCATCTCTATCAACTCTATCATATGCCTTCTCCAGATCCATAAATGCTACATACAAATCCATTTGCTTTTCTAAGTATTTCTCACATACATTCTTCAAAGCAAACACCTGATCCACACATCCTCTACCACTTCTGAAACCACACTGCTCTTCCCCAATCTGATGCTCTGTACATGCCTTCACCCTCTCAATCAATACCCTCCCATATAATTTACCAGGAATACTCAACAAACTTATACCTCTGTAATTTGAGCACTCACTCTTATCCCCTTTGCCTTTGTACAATGGCACTATGCACGCATTCCGCCAATCCTCAGGCACCTCACCATGAGTCATCCATACATTAAATATCCTTACCAACCAGTCAATAATACAGTCATCCCCTTTTTTAATAAATTCCACTGCAATACCATCCAAACCTGCTGCCTTGCCGGCTTTCATCTTCCACAAAGCTTTTACTACCTCTTCTCTGTTTACCAAATCATTTTCCCCAACCCTCTCACTTTGCACACCACCTCGACCAAGACACCCTTCATCTGCCACTCTATCATCAAACACATTCAACAAACCTTCAAAATACTCACTCCATCTCCTTCTCACATCACCACTACTTGTTATCACCTCCCCATTAGCGCCCTTCACTGAAGTTCCCATTTGCTCCCTTGTCTTACGCACTTTATTTACCTCCTTCCAGAACATCTTTTTATTCTCCCTAAAATTTAATGATACTCTCTCACCCCAACTCTCATTTGCCCTCTTTTTCACCTCTTGCACCTTTCTCTTGACCTCCTGTCTCTTTCTTTTATACATCTCCCACTCAATTTCATTATTTCCCTGCAAAAATCGTCCAAATGCCTCTCTCTTCTCTTTCACTAATAATCTTACTTCTTCATCCCACCACTCACTACCCTTTCTAATCAACCCACCTCCCACGCTTCTCATGCCACAAGAATCTTTTGCGCAATCCATCACTGATTCCCTAAATACATCCCATTCCTCCCCCACTCCCCTTACTTCCATTGTTCTCGCCTTTTTCCATTCTGTACTCAGTCTCTCCTGGTACTTCCTCACACAAGTCTCCTTCCCAAGCTCACTTACTCTCACCACCCTCTTCACCCCAACACTCACTCTTCTTTTCTGAAAACCCATACAAATCTTCACCTTAGCCTCCACAAGATTTCTGGGTATGGCTGGATATTATCATAGATTTTGAAAAAAATTTTCAATCCTTGCTTTACCATTAACCAACTTATTGTCAAAGAAATTCAAATTTGTATGGAGTGATCGATGTGATGAAGCCTTGAAACAGATACTTGTATGTACATCCATACTTTCTACCACAAATAATGATAGACCATTTAAATTGTACATAGATGCAAGTGATTTTGGGGTTGGTGGAGTCTGAATGCAGGAGAAAGATGATATTGATTTTCCAATTTGTTATTTTTCAAAGAAGTTTCTGTTCTATCAGGAATACTATAGTACTAATGAAAAGGAAACATTAGCCTTGACTTTAAGTTTGGATCATTTTGATGTATATTTGAGAGGAGTAGGTAAGCCGATCCAAGTGTTTACAGATCATAATCCCTTGGTATTTCTACATGAGATGAAAAATGTCAACCAACGTTTAACAAGGTGGAGCCTTTTGTTACAAGATTATAATTTGATTATTAAGCATATACGAGGAAAGGATAACGTTATAGCTGATGTATTGTCTCATATACCAATTAGTCATGAGTCAACTAGTGGCTGACTCATGCCTCTGTTGGGAGGGGGATGTCACAGTTATCTCCCCTATTTGAGAAATTGTACAGAAAGTGGAAGATGGCCAAGGTCGAATCTCTCTCTCAAGAATGGCCATAAGAGGAAGATGTGATACAAAGCTGTTGGTAAATGTATAATGAATCTGTACACGTCTCAGTCATTTCAAACCCTTATGTTATATAATTGAGGCCAGTGAATTTGCCAAAGTGATGTTAAGTAAAGTAATATAGAGAGAGATCTATGTATCTCGATAAATGATATTATTCATGTTACGAGAGCCATGTTTATTTTACTATTATAAATATATTTTTATAGATTTCTATCTGTGTTTGGTATTTGACCAACTTGAGAAGAAGGGAGTAGTAGGTACAATTACGGCCGTCAGCTATCAGGAGATGTAAGCCACAGTGTGAGGGAATCTGTGTCTAGCCCAAATCCCTCTGTTAACAGAAGCCGTTACTTTAGAGTTATCCGTTTTAATGGGCCTATGGTCTGATTTTACACCCTTTAATGTGTAAGGGGTGGAGGCAGAACATAACAGTACATCAACAACCTAAAAGTCCTTCTCACAGCCACATTTACAAAGCTTGTTACTTGCTAGATTATATCTATAACATGACTCTCTTTTATCACGTCCTAGGGCTATGCTTCATCAACCATGTTAGTAGACCAATTCTGAAGCTTGTCTAAGTCTCTTTGTAAGTTGATGCAATTCTCATCATTCCCTAAAGCTCTCACAAACATATAATTTCTACAATTATATTTAGAAAATAATCCACTCTCTCTGGCAAGTCACAAATGTATGTGTTTAATGTCATTCAAGCACTAACAACACCTATACAAATATGAATGAAAAAAAATGCCAAAGAAAGGATTTCTAAGTTAATGATACCACTTTTAAAAAGTTTCCAACAGAAACATCCTGGTTACCTCTTAAATGAGTGATATACCTATTAACACTATACTTTGTCGCTGTCTCCCACATTAGCAAGGTAACTCAAGGAAACAGACGAAAGAATGACCAAACCCACCCACATACATGCCCACACACGCACATATACATACCTATACTTTTCAACGTATACACGCATATACATGCAAAGATATATACATACATACACATGTACATATTCATACTTGCTGCCCTCATCCATTCCCGTCGCCACCCCGCCACACATGCATGCAAGGTAGCGCTAGGAAAAGACAAGGGCCACATCTGTTCATACTCAGTCTCTAGCTGTAATGTGTAATGCACCTAAACCACAGCTCCCTTTCCACATCCAGGCCCCTCAAAACTTTCCATGGTTTACCCTAGACGCTTCACATGCCCTGGTTCAATCTAATGACAGCTTGTCAACCCCGGTATACCACATCATTCAAATTCACTCTATTCCTTGCACGCCTTTCACCCTCCTGTATGTTCAGGCCCCAATCACTCAAAATCTTTTTCACTCCATCCTTCCACCTCCAATTTGGTTACCCACTTCTCCTCATTCCCTCCACCTACGACACATATATCCTCTATGTCAATCTTTCCTCACTCATTCTCTCCCTGAGACCAAACCATTTCAATACACCCTCTTCTGTTCTCTAAACCACACTCTTTTTATTACCACACATCTCTCTTATCCTTTCATTACTTACTCAATCAAACCACCTCACACCACATATTGTCCTCAAACATCTCATTTCCAATACATCCACCCTCCTCCGCACAACCCTATCTACAGCCCACGCCTCGCAATCATATAACATTGTTGGAACCACTTTGCCTTCAAACATACCCATTTTTGCTCTCCAACATAATATTCTCGCCTTCCACACATTCTTCAATGCTCCCAGAACCTTCGTCCCCTCCCCCACTCTGTGACTCATTTCCGCTTGCATGGTTTCATCCATTGCTAAATCCACTCCCAGTTATCTAAAACACTTCACTTCCTCCAGTTTTCTCCATTCAAACTTACCTCCCAGTTGACTTGTCCCTTAACCCTACTGTTCCTCATAACCTTGCTCTCATTCGCATTTAATCTTAGCTTTTTTCTTTCACACACTTTACCAAACTCAGTCACCAGCTTCTGCAGTTTCTCACCCGAATCAGCCACTAGGGCTATATCATCAGCGAACAACAACTGACTCACTTCCCAAGCCCTCTCATCCACAACAGACAGCATACTTGCCCCTCTCCAAAACTCTTGCATTCACATCCCTAACAACCCCATCCATACACAAATTAAACAACCATGGAGACATCATGCACCCTTGCCGCAAACCAACATTCACTGGGAGCCAATCACTTTCCTCTCTTCCTACTCGTACACATGCCTTACATCCTTGATAAAAACTTTTCACTGCTTCCAGTAACTTGCCTCCCACACCATATACTCTTAATACCTTCCACAGAGCATCTCTATCAACTCTTATCATATGCCTTCTCCAGATCCATAAATGCTACATACAAGTAATATGGGAAATAATTACATCACACAAGCATATTCATCACTCATAAACAATTATCATTAAAAGCAATTACCATTCATCAAAATTTATGGTATGTCTATATTCTATTTCGATGAGGTTTTAGAAGTAGCAGAGGATGTGTGGATCAAGTGCTTGTGTTGAAGAATAAGCATGAGAAATACTTAGAGAAACAGAGTGGTTTGTGCAAGGCATATTTGGATCTGGAAAAAGCATATGTGGGGTTCATAGAGAAGCCTTGTAGAAGGTGTTACAAATATATAGTGCAGGAGGAAAGATATCACAGCTATCTATCTACCTATATCTCTGATGCCCGTTCCCTCCATGAACTCCTATCAAGGGGCTGACAACAAGAGTCTCTACTTACCCCTGTCCTTACATGCCACCCTTACATACAGCATTCCATGCATTCTTCCACCATTTCTCTCCCTCCAGTACTCGTCTACTCTATTTCCCCATGTCACAGGTAGTCTTCCTCTCCCACTGACCCATATAACTGTACTGTCACACACTCTCCCTGTAAACTTCCCAACATATATTCTTTCCACATGCCCAAACCACCTCAAAGTATTATGTTTCACCCACTCTACCACTCCACAATTCATTCCCTTTGCATTCCTTACTATATCACATCTCTCATACACATACTCACTTCTATTCTTATTCCATTCAGTCATACCATATGCTCCTCTCAAATTGCCCATTTCCACACCCTAGATTCTTGACCTCTCTGATTTACTCTATTTTCATGTTTTGGTTGCATAGGTCAGGGTCAGGAGGACTATGCAAGCCGTTAATCCTTTCTTCACTTACTTAGACCTCTACTCTTCATTACTCTATCAAGGGACCCAATGACTCTCCTCCCCTGTACTGCTCTCTTCTTTATTTCTCCTTCCATATCACCAAACTTACCCAAGATAACTCCTGAATACTTAAATCCTGTCACCTTTTCTAGTCTTTCTCCCTCAGTATCTATAACACAGTTTAGTACAATTTCTTCATTCACAATACAGGGTTTTGCAAAGTATACTTTCAATGTTATCTTTCAAACACCATTAGTTTGCTTGTACTTGCATCTACCTTCTATTGCCTATGCTTACACACATTATTAAACACATCAGCAACTTCTGTAACTCCTACTCACTCTCACCAAACAACGCAGTATCATCTGCAAACAGGCTTGTCACTGGCCGCCACTCACCGTCACACTCCATCTCTGCATCCCCTTTCCCTGATTTTGCCTTCACCTCTTTTCTCACTCCATCAATACATATGCTAAAAAGCCACAGTGACATCACATAGCCCTGCCTTACATCCACATGTATACCAAAACTTTCACTCAAGTCTCCATTCACTCATACACCTGATCTATAGAAGGCTTTTACACCATCCAACAGCTGTGTCCCTACCCCATATATCCTTCACACATACACTTTCTCCAGATCCATAAGAAGTGCATACAGCTTCTTACCTTTTTCAATGATACTTTTCAACAGTCACCTTCACTACAAAAATCTGATCCATACATCCCATACCTTTCCTAAAATCTCCTTGCACCTCATTTATTCCGCATTCAGTCACTTCCATTGCTCTGTCAATCAACACTCTTTCCAACACTTTTCCTGGTATACTTAAACCCTTTCCTGTGAATAAAGTAACAATAATAGCTTTCACCTAATGCTCATTTATAACTTTTTGCTTCCATGCTAATTTACATCAAGTGCATCCACCCTATCACACTTTCTCTTCCATACTTCAGCACTGCACCATCCACTCCAGGAGCCTTTCCTACCTTCAGCTTCAATATTGCCCGTTTTACTTTCCTTTTTGATAGAGGCCCTTGCACTTGTATCCTTTTTCCTTCCATCCTCCACACCCATGCATGTAACAACTGTTGCCTCAACTTCCACATTCATCCGTTCTTCCTTCCACTTCCTCCTTTTGACTCAGCAACTCTTCTTCCTTACCCTCACATTAACATTTCCACTTTTACATTCACCTTCCTTTTTCATCTTCCAGTACAAATTCTTATTTTCTGTAAAGTTTTCACTCAAATTTCTTTGAAAATCTTCATCTACCCTTTATTTGCTTTCCTTTATCAGCTTCTTAAAATTCCACTTACACATCTTATATTTTTCCCTCCTCCTTTGCTGAATTTCCACTGATACATTCCTTTCAAGCATCCTACCATACGTTTTATTCCTCTCTTCCACAGTATTTCTAATCTCATCTGTCCACCGTACCTTTCCCCTTTTTATTCCTATACCTCACAACCTTATATCCATCTATTAATTCTACAACCTTTAAAAGTCTCTCTCTAAACATTTTGACCACATTCACACATAACTGAAGCCCTACATTTATTGCAATTCCATCTAAACTCTCAGTCAACCTCCTTTCATACCTTGCATTCTTTCTGATTCATCTTCTTGCTAGCCAACAATTTTTCCTCTTTATTCTTCCTTACCCCAAACCTCCACTACTCCCTAATCCTCACCCACACCAACCACTCCAAAGAATTCTCTCACAACTCTAGCACCTAGCAAAATCTTTCTCAAACTTTCATCTGCTGCCATTTCATCGATCAAACCCTTTTGTTCTTCTCTTTTCCGTCATTTTTCATTCATTTTTCATCTTGTGCTGAAAAAGGTGCTTCCATGGAATAAACTCTTCTTAGCACAGACAACCAAAAGATAACTTCCATTCTCATTTAGTCCAGGAACTCCCCAGTTACCAAATATCTTGCAATTTCATCATATCCCATCTTTGCATTCACATCATCCTTTCTTTTCTCAGAACCATTTGTAGTCATTCAAATTCTCCAAAAATGATTCATAACATCCTCACATCACACACTCTTGATATTCACAAGCACATATATACATAACCATATATACTTCACAATTCCAGTCTTTCCTTTTACCATAATTACTATTCATTCATTCCATCCAAGCTCTATAATAGCCTCCCATATTGTCAGCGATAGCAAAATTACACATACCTCTCTTCCTCTTCCTTGTTGATTTTCATTAATTCCCATCCATACCACTCCTCCTTCTATGTCCTCCCACACTTCCATTTGTCACTTCCATTTCCATTCCACGCATCCTACCCAAGGATATGGGTTTCCCTAGTCCAAGGCACAACCAAACTACTATACTCTGTTGCTGTCTCCTGCATTACAGAGGTAGGGCAAGGAAACAGATGAAAGAATGGCCCAACCCACCCATATCCACATATATACATAAACACCCACACACGCACATATACATACCATTACATTTCAATGTTTATTTATTTATTATACTTTGTCGCTGTCGCTGTCAACCACGTTAAAGAGGTAGTGCAAGGAAACAGATGAAAGATGGCCCAACCCACTCACAGACACATATATATACACACACATCCACACACACACATATACATACCTATATATTTCAACATATACATATATATATACATACACAGACATATACATATATACACATGTACATAATTCATACTTGCTGCCTTTATTCATTCCCGTCGCCATCCCTCCACACATGAAATGACAGCCCCCTCCCCCCGCACACGTGCGAGGAAGAGCTAGGAAAAGACAACAAAGGCCAAATTTGTTTACATTCAGTCTCTAGCTGTCATGTATAATACACCAAAACCACAGCTCCCATTCAACATCCAGGCCCCACAAAACTTTCCATGGTTTACCACAGACACTTCACATGCACTGGTTCAATCCAAACACAGATATATACATATATACATATATATATATATATATATATATATCCATACATGCTGCCTTCATCCATTTCTGCAGCCACCCCACCACACATGAAATGGCACCCCCCCTACACACGCGAGGTAGCGCTAGGAAAAGACAACAAAGGAAACATGCGTTCACACTCAGTCTCTAGCTGTCATATGTAACACACTGAAACAACAGATCCCTTTCCACATTCATGCCAAAAAAAATTTCCATGGTTTACCTCACACGCTTCACATGCCCTGGTTCAATCCATTGACAGCAAGTCGACCCCAGTATAGCAAAACATTCCAATTCACTCTATTCCTTGCATGTCTTTCACCCTCCTTTATGTTCAGGCCCTAATCACTCAAAATCTTTTTCATGCCATCCATCCACCTCCGATTTCATCTCCCACTTCTCCTTCCCTCCAGCTCTGACACATATATCCTGTTGGTCAATCTTTCCTCACTCATTCTCTATATGTGTCCAAACCATTTCAATACACCCTCTACTGCCCTCTCAACCACATTCTTTTTATTACCACACAGCTCTCTTACCCTTTCATTAGTTACTCGATCAAACAACCTCACACCACATAGTGTCCTCAAACATCTCATTACAAACACATCCACCCTCCTCTGCACAACCCTATCTATAGCCCATGCCTCACACCATATAACATTGTTGGAACCACTATTTCTTCAAACATACCCATTTTTGCTCTTCAAGATAAGGTTCTCTCCTTCCACACATTTTTCAACGCTCCTAAAACATTCACCCCCTCCCAACCCTGTGACTCACTTCTGCTTCCATGGTTACATCCATTGCCAAATCCACTCCCAGATATCTAAAACACTTCACTTCCTCCAGCTTGTCTCCATTCAAACTTATCTCCCAATTCATTTGGCCCTCAACCCTACTATACTTTATAGCCTTGCTCTTATTCACATCTACTTTCAGTTTCCTTCTTTCACACACTTTACCACACTCAGTCACCAACTCCTGCAGTTTCTCACCCGAATCAGCCACCAGCTCTGTATCATCAACAAACAACAACTGACTCACTTCCCAAGCCCTCTCATCCACAACAGACTGCATATTTGCCCCTCTCTCCAAAATTCTTGCACTCACCTCCTTAACAACACCATCCAGAAAAAAATTAAACAAAAATGGAGGTATCACGCAACCCTGCCGCAAAATGACATTCAAAAGGATCCAATCACTTTCCTTTCTTCCTACTCGTACACATGCCTTACATCCTCAATAAAAGCTTTTCACTGCTTCTAGAAACGTAACTCCCACACCTTTAACTCTTAATACCTTCCACAGGGAATCTTTATCAACCCTATCATATGCCTTCTCCAAATCCATAAATACTACATAAAAATTCATCTGCATTTCTATATATAAATAAATATACTGATGTTTAAATATTTTATATTTATTTTGCTTTGTCACTGTCTCCTGCGTTAGCGAGGTAGCGCAAGGACACAGATGAAAGAATGGCCCAACCCACCCACATACACATGTATATACATACACATCCACACACGCAAATATACATACCTATACATCTCAACGTATACAGATATATAAACAAACACAGACATATACATACATACACATGTACATAATTCATAGTCTGCCTTTATTCATTCCCATCGCCACCTAGCCACACATGAAATAACAACCTCCTCCCCCCTCATGTGTGTGAGGTCGCACTAGGAAAAGACAACAAAGGCCACATTCGTTCACGCTCAGTCTCTAGCTGTCATGTAATAATGCACTGAAACCACACCTTCCTTTCCACATCCAGGCCCCACACAACTTTCCATGGTTTACCCCAGACACTTCACATATCCTGGTTCAATCCATTGACAGCACATTGACCCGGTATACCACATCGTCCAATTCACTCTATTCCTTGCACGCCTTTCACCCTCCTGCATGTTCAGGCCCCGATCACTCAAAATCTTTTTCACTCCATCTTTCCACCTCCAATTTGGTCTCCCACTTCTCCTCGTTCCCTCCACTTCTGACACATATATCTTCTTTGTCAATGTTTCCTCACTCATTCTCTCCATGTGGCCAAACCATTTCAAAACACCCTCTTCTGCTCTCTCAACCACACTCTCTTAATTACCACACATCTCTCTTACGCTATTATTACTTACTCAATAAAACCACCTCACAACACATACTGTTCTCAAACATCTCATTTCCAGCACATCCACCCTCCTGCGCACAACTCTATCCACAGCCCGCGCCTCGCAACCATACGACACTGTTGGAACCACTATTCCTTCAAACATACATATTTTTGCTTTCCGAGATAATGTTCTCGACTTCCACACATTCTTCAACGCTCCCACAATTTTCACCCCCTCCCCCACCCTATGATTCAATTCTGCTTCCATGGTTCCATTTGCTGCCAAATCTCCTCCCAGATATCTAAAACATTTCACTTCCTCCAGTTTTTCTCCATTCAAACTTACCTCCCAATTGACTTGACCCTCAACCCTACTGTACCTAATAATCTTACTCTTATTCACATTTACTCTCAACTTTCTTCTTTCACACACTTTACCAAACTCAGTCACCAGCTTCTGAAGTTTCTCACATGAAATAGCCACCAGCATTGAATCATCAGCGAACAACTCACTTCCCAAGCTCTCACATCCACAACAGACTGCATACTTGCCCCTCTTTCCAATACTCTTGCATTCACCTACCTAACAACCCCATCCATATACAAACCTACATCCACTGAGAACCAATCACTTTCCTCTCTTCCTACACGTACACATGCCTTACATCCTCGATAAAAACTTTTCACTGCTTCTAACAACTTGCCTTCCACACCATATATTCTTAATACCTTCCATAGAGCATCTCTATCAACTCTATCATATGCCTTCTCCAGATCCATAAATGCTACATACAAATCCATTTGCTTTTCTAAGTATTTCTCACATACATTCTTCAAAGCAAACATCTGATTCACACATCCTCTACCACTTCTGAAACCACACTGCTCTTCCCCAATCTGATGCTCTGTACATGCCTTCACCCTCTCAATCAATACCCTCCCATATAATTTACCAGGAATACTCAACAAACTTATACCTATATAATTTGAGCACTCACCTTTATCCCCTTTGCCTTTGTACAATGGCACGATGCAAGCATTCCACCAATCCTCAGGCACCTCACCATGTATCATAAATACGTTAAATAATCTTACCAACCAGTCAATAATACAGTCACCCCCTTTTTTAATAAATTCCACTGCAATACTATCCAAACCTGCTGCCTTGCCGGCTTTCATCTTCCGCAAAGCTTTTACTACCTCTTCTCTGTTTACCAAATCATTTTCCTAACCCTCTCACTTTGCACAACACCTCAACCAAAACACCCTATATCTGCCACTCTATCATCAAACACATTCAGCAAACCTTCAAAATACTCACTCCATCTTCTCACATAACCACTACTTGTTATCATCACCTCCCCATTAGCCCCCTTCACTGAAGTTCCCATTTGTTCCCTTGTCTTATGCACTTTATTTACCTCCTTGCAAAACATCTTTTTATTCTCCCTAAAATTTAATGATACTCTCTCACCCCAAATCTCATTTCCCCTCATTTTCACCTCTAGCAGCTTTCTACTGACCTCCTGCCTCTTTCTTTTACACATCTCCCAGTCATTTGCATTATTTCCCTGCAAAAATCGTCCAAATGCCTCTCTCTTCTCTTTTACTAATAATCTTACTTCTTCATCCCACCACTCACTACCATTTCTAATCTGCCCACCTCCCACGCTTCTCATGCCACAAGCATCTTTTGCGCAAGCCATCACTCTTCCCTAAATACAACCCATTCCTCCCCCACTCCCCTTACCTCCATTTTGTTCTCACCTTTGTCAATTCTGAACTCGGTCTCTCCTGGTACTTCCTCACACAAGTCTCCTTCCCAAACTCACTTACTCTCACCACTCTCTTCACCCCAACATTCTCTCTTCTTCTCTGAAAACCTCTACAAATCTTCACCTTTGCCTCCACAAGATAATGATCAGACATCCCTTCAGTTGCACCTCTCAGCACATTAACATCCAAAAGTCTCTCTTTCACGTGCCTATCAATTAACACATAATCCAATAATACTCTCTGGCCATCTCTCCTACTTACATATGTATAAATATGTACATCTCTCTTTTTAAACCAAGTATTCCCAATCACCAGTACTTTTTCAGCACATAAATCTACAAGCTCTTCACCATTTCCATTTACAACACTGAACACCCCATGGATATCAATTATTCCCGCAACTGCCACACTACTCACCTTTGCATTCAAATCACCCATCACTATAACTCGGTCTCGTGCATCAAAACCACTAACACACTCATTCAGCTGCTCCCAAATCACTAGCCTCTCATGATCTTTCTTCTCATGCCCAGGTGCATATGCACCAATAATCACCCATCTCTCTCCATCAACTTTCAGTTTTATCCACATCAATCTAGAGTTTACTTTCTCACACTCTATCACATACTCCCACCACTCCTGTTTCAAGACTAGTGCTACTCCTACCCTTCCTCTCGTCCTCTCACTAACCCCTGACTTTACTCGCAAGACATTCCCAAACCACTCTTCCACTTTACCCTTGAGCTTCGTTTCACTCAGAGCCAAAACATCCAGGTTCCTTTCCTCAAACATACTACCTATCTCTCCTTCTTTCTCATCTTGGTTACATCCACACACATTTAGAAACCCTAATCCGAGCCTTCGAGGAGGATGAGCACTCCCCGCGTGACTCCTTCTTCTGTTTTCCCTTTAGAAAGTTAAAATACAAGGAGGGGAGGGTTTCTAGCCATCCCGCTCCGGTCCCCTTTAATCGCCTTCTACAACACGTGAGGAATACGTGGGAAGCATTCTTTCTCACCTAACCCCTGTGTACGAGAGGAATGTTGCTAGATGGCAGTAGAGGCGGTGGGAAGTCGACCTACCGACGCATCACTCCACAGGAAGTGGAGATACAGCGAGGGAACAGAAGAATTCAGACGACATCTATTGTACATCAAAGTCTCCGTATTTGAGCTTAAGCGTCGCGTCATGAGAAGAACCATCATAATGGAGTTGCACGGACTGTGATCCTTGCTGTGGTTACAAGAATGTTCTTCCGCCCACCAGTGATGCTACTACGTTTGTGAATCAAGAACCATTGCAACACAAACCTCGCCAGGTGGTACTTTCCCACATTGTATCGAGACAGACTTCCCCAGAACTTTTTTTTAAAGGGGAAGTAAATGTTTATAGTTGTGTTACTGGAGTGATAGTTTTCATACATGGTGCTTTGATAAGAAAATATTGAAACTGGAAAAAATGTAGCTTAGACATTGAAGCTTATTGATACAGTGGTTAAATTGATGAGAACTACTATTGACGTTTGTGTAAATAAATTATACATTTCCCTTTTCCATAGCCAGAGGTTGAACCATTATGTGACATTCATTTTTTCATTTCATTTCAAGCTAGAAGTTTCAGTTCTCTAAATTATTTCTTACATTTTTCATATGTATATATATGTATATATGTGTGTGTGTGTACATGTGCGTATGTATGTGTATGTGTATGTATGTATATATATATATATATATATATATATATATATATATATATATATATATATATATATTATCCCTGGGGATAGGGGTGAAAGAATACTTCCCATGCATTCCTCGCGTGTCGTAGAAGGCGACTAGTGGGGACGGGAGCGCGGGGCCAGAAATCCTCCCCTCCTTGTATTTTTTTAACTTTCTAAAATGGGAAACAGAAGAAGGAGTCATGCGGGGAGTACTCATCCTCCTCGAAGGCTCAGACTGGGGTGTCTAAATGTGTGTGGATGTAACCAAGATGTGAAAAAAAAAAAAGGAGAGATAGGTAGTATGATTGAGGAAAGGAACCTGGATGTTTTGGCTCTGAGTGAAACGAAGCTCAAGGGTAAAGGGGAAGAGTGGTTTGGGGATGTCTTGGGAGTAAAGTCAGGGGTTAGTGAGAGGACAAGAGCAAGGGAAGGAGTAGCACTACTCCTGAAACAGGAGTTGTGGGAGTATGTGATAGAATGTAAGAAAGTAAATTCTCGATTAATATGGGTAAAACTGAAAGTTGATGGAGAGAGATGGGTGATTATTGGTGCATATGCACCTGGGCATGAGAAGAAAGATCATGAGAGGCAAGTGTTTTGGGAGCAGCTGAATGAGTGTGTTAGTGGTTTTGATGCACGAGACCGGGTTATAGTGATGGGTGATTTGAATGCAAAGGTGAGTAATGTGGCAGTTGAGGGAATAATTGGTATACATGGGGTGTTCAGTGTTGTAAATGGAAATGGTGAAGAGCTTGTAGATTTATGTGCTGAAAAAGGACTGGTGATTGGGAATACCTGGTTTAAAAAGCGAGATATACATAAGTATACGTATGTAAGTAGGAGAGATGGCCAGAGAGCATTACTGGATTATGTGTTAATTGACAGGCACGCGAAAGAGAGACTTTTGGATGTTAATGTGCTGAGAGGTGCAACTGGAGGGATGTCTGATCATTATCTTGTGGAGGCTAAGGTGAAGATTTGTATGGGTTTTCAGAAGAGTGAATGTTGGGGTGAAGAGGGTGGTGAGAGTAAGTGAGCCTGGGAAGGAGACTTGTGTGAGGAAGTACCAGGAGAGACTGAGTACAGAATGGAAAAAGGTGAGAACAATGGAAGTAAGGGGTGTGGGGGAGGAATGGGATGTATTTAGGGAATCAGTGATGGATTGCGCAAAAGATGCTTGTGGCATGAGAAGAGTGGGAGGTGGGTTGATTAGAAAGGGTAGTGAGTGGTGGGATGAAGAAGTAAGATTATTAGTGAAAGAGAAGAGAGAGGCATTTGGACAATTTTTGCAGGGAGAAAATGCAAATGAGTGGGAGATGTATAAAAGAAAGAGACAGGAGGTCAAGAGAAAGGTGCAAGAGGTGAAAAAGAGGGCAAATGAGAGTTGGGGTGAGAGAGTATCATTAAATTTTAGGGAAAATAAAAAGATGTTCTGGAAGGAGGTAAATAAAGTGCGTAAGACAAGGGAACAAATGGGAACTTCAGTGAAGGGCGCAAATGGGGAGGTGATAACAAGTAATGATGATGTGAGATGGAGATGGAGTGAGTATTTTGAAGGTTTGTTGAATGTGTTTGATGACAGAGTGGCAGATATAGGGTGTTTTGGTCGAGGTGGTGTGCAAAGTGACAGGGTTAGGGAAAATGATTTGGTAAACAGAGAAGAGGTAGTAAAAGCTTTGCGGAAGATGAAAGCCAGCAAGGCAGCAGGTCTGGATGGTATTGCAGTGGAATTTATTAAAAAAGGGGGTGACTGTATTATTGACTGGTTGGTAAGGTTATTGAATGTATGTATGACTCATGGTGAGGTGCCTGAGGATTGGCGGAATGCGTGCATAGTGCCACTGGACAAAGGCAAAGGGGATAAGAGTGAGTGCTCAAATTACAGAGGTATAAGTTTGTTGAGTATTCCTGGTAAATTATATGGGTGGGTATTGATTGAGAGGGTGAAGGCATGTACAGAGCATCAGATTGGGGAGGAGCAGTGTGGTTTCAGAAGTGGTAGAGGATGTGTGGATCAGGTGTTTGCTTTGAAGAATGTATGTGAGAAATACTTAGAAAAGCAAATGGATTTGTATGTAGCATTTATGAATCTGGAGAAGGCATATGATAGAGTTGATAGAGATGCTCTGCGGAAGGTATTAAGAATATATGGTGTGGGAGGCAAGTTGTTAGAAGCAGTGAAAAGTTTTTATCAAGGATGTAAGGCATGTGTACGTGTAGGAAGAGAGGAAAGTGATTGGTTCTCAGTGAATGTAGGTTTGCGGCAGGGGTGTGTGATGTCTCCATGGTTGTTTAATTTGTTTATGGATGGGGTTGTTAGGGAGGTAAATGCAAGAGTTTTGGGAAGAGGGGCAAGTATGAAGTCTGTTGTGGATGAGAGAGCTTAGGAAATGAGTCAGTTGTTGTTCGCTGATGATACAGCGCTGGTGACTGATTCATGTGAGAAACTGCAGAAGCTGGTGACTGAGTTTGGTAAAGTGTGTGAAAGAAGAAAGTTAAGAGCAAATGTGAATAAGAGCAAGGTTATTAGGTACAGTAGGGTTGAGGGTCAAGTCAATTGGGAGGTAAGTTTGAATGGAGAAAAACTGGAGGAAGTAAAGTGTTTTAGATATCTGGGAGTGGATCTGGCAGCGGATGGAACCATGGAAGCGGAAGTGGATCATAGGGTGGGGGAGGGGGCGAAAATTCTGGGAGCCTTGAAGAATGTGTGGAAGTCGAGAACATTATCTCGGAAAGCGAAAATGGGTATGTTTGAAGGAATAGTGGTTCCAACGATGTTGTATGGCTGCGAGGCGTGGGCTATGGATACGATGTTGTATGGCTGCGAGGCGTGGGCTATGGATAGAGTTGTGCGCAGGAGGATGGATGTGCTGGAAATGAGATGTTTGAGGACAATGTGTGGTGTGAGGTGGTTTGATCGAGTAAGTAACGTATGGGTAAGAGAGATGTGTGGAAATAAAAAGAGCGTGGTTGAGAGAGCAGAAGAGGGTGTTTTGAAATGGTTTGGGCACATGGAGAGAATAAGTGAGGAAAGGTTGACCAAGAGGATATATGTGTCAGGTTGAGGGAACGAGGAGAAGTGGGAGACCAAATTGGAGGTGGAAAGATGGAGTGAAAAAGATTTTGTGTGATCGGGGCCTGAACATGCAGGAGGGTGAAAGGAGGGCAAGGAATAGAGTGAATTGGATCGATGTGGTATACCGGGGTTGACGTGCTGTCAGTGGATTGAATCAGGGCATGTGAAGCGTCTGGGGTAAACCATGGAAAGCTGTGTAGGTATGTATATTTGCGTGTGTGGACGTATGTATATACATGTGTATGGGGGTGGGTTGGGCCATTTCTTTCGTCTGTTTCCTTGCGCTACCTCGCAAACGCGGGAGACAGCGGCAAAAAAAAAAAAAATATATATGTGTGTGTGTGTGTGTATGTATATATATATATATATATATATATATATATATATATATATCCCTTGCGCTACCTCGCAAATGCGGGAGACAGTGACAACGCAAAATAAATAAAAAATATAATATATATATTGGAAAGGATCACAATTTTGCGCGTGATCAAGATATTCCTATGAGTCCACGGGGAAAATGAAACACGAAAAGTTCCCAAGTGCACTTTCGTGTGATAATCACATCATCAGGGGAGACACAAGAGAGAAATATAACAGTCAGTTGATATACATCAAAGAGACGAAGCTAGGAAGCCATTTAATAAACATGTGATTGTCCAAAACATAAAACGAGCGTTCATAAACTTATCATTTTACAAATCTTATCAACAATAAAGTTATCTAATTTGTATAGACCACCACTAATATTAAGATTATAATTCTTTGTGTATTTAATAATAGAAGATTCAATGATATTTCTCTTGGTAATAGAGTTAGAGTTAACAACTGAGATGGTGTTACTCCAGTCAATACAATGATCATAGTTTTTAACATCATTAAACAAGGCATTTGATTCTTGTCCCGTTCTTATACTATATTTATGTTGCTTAAGTCTAACAGAAAGATCCTTACCAGTCTGACCAACATAAAATTTATCACAATTTCCACATGGAACTTTATAGATGCAACCAAGAGAATTTCCTAGTGAATTCCTGATTAAGATATTCTTTATAGTATCACGTGAATTCCTGATTAAGATATTCTTTATAGTATCATTGTTGCTAAAGGCAACATTTACATTAAAAGAATTAAGCAACATGGGAAGCAAAGTGAAATTATTATTAAAAGGGAGAACTAAAAGATTCTTGGTGTCAATGGGAGGTTTGGGCTCAACTCTATAAAATGATTTCTTGCTCACACACTTTACCAAACTCAGTCACCAGCTTCTGCAGTTTCTCACATGAATCAGCCACCAGCGCTGTATCATCAGCGAACAACAACTGACTCACTTCCCAAGCTCTCTCATTCACAACAGACTTCATACTTGCCCCTCTTTCCAAAACTCTTGCATTCACCTCCCTAACAACTCCATCCATAAACAAATTAAACAACCATGGAGACATCACACACCCCTGCCACAAACCTACATTCACTGAGAACCAATCACTTTCCTCTCTTCCTACATGTACACATGCCTTACATCCTCGATAAAAACTTTTCACTGCTTCTAACAACTTTCCTCCCACACCATATATTCTTAATACCTTCCACAGAGCATCTCTATCAACTCTATCATGTGCCTTCTCCAGATCCATAAATGCTACATACAAATCCATTTGCTTTTCTAAGTATTTCTCACATACATTCTTCAAAGCAAACACCTGATCCACACATCCTCTACCACTTCTGAAACCACACTGCTCTTCCCCAATCTGATGCTCTGTCCATGCCTTCACCCTCTCAATCAATACCCTCCCATATGATTTACCAGGAATACTCAACAAACTTATACCTCTGTAATTTGAGCACTCACTCTTATCCCCTTTGCCTTTGTACAATGGCACTATGCACGCATTCCGCCAATCTTCAGGCACCTCACCATGAGTCATACATACATTAAATAACCTTACCAACCAGTCAACAATACAGTCACCCCCTTTTTTAATAGATTCCACTGCAATACCATCCAAACCTGCTGCCTTGCTGGCTTTCATCTTCCGCAAAGCTTTTACTACCTCTTCTCTGTTTACCAAATCATTTTCCCCAACCCTCTCACTCTGCACACCACCTCGACCAAAACACCCTATATCTGCCACTCTATCATCAAACACATTCAACAGACCTTCAAAATACTCACTCCATCTCCTTCTCACATCACCACTACTTGTTATCACCTCCCCATTTGCACCCTTTACTGAAGTTCCCATTTGCTCCCTTGTCTTACGCACTTTATTTACCTCCTTCCAGAACATCTTTTTATTCTCCCTAAAATTTAATGATACTCTCTCACCCCAACTCTCATTTACCCTTTTTTTCACCTCTTGCACCTTTCTCTTGACCTCCTGTCTCTTTCTTTTATACATCTCCCACTCAATTGCATTTTTTCCCTGCAAAAATCGTCCAAATGCCTCTCTCTTCTCTTTCACTAATACTCTTACTTCTTCATCCCACCACTCACTACCCTTTCTAATCAACCCACCTCCCACTCTTCTCATGCCACAAGCATCTTTTGCGCAATCCATCGCTGATTCCCTAAATACATCCCATTCCTCCCCCACTCCCCTTACTTACCAGTGATGCTACTACGTTTGTGAATCAAGAACCATTGCAACACAAACCTCGCCAGGTGGTAGAGTGTCCCACAGTGTATCGAGACAGAATTCCCCAGAACTTTTTTAAAGGGGAAGTAAATGTTTATAGTTGTGTTACTGGAGTGATAGTTTTCATACATGGTGCTTTGACAAGAAAATAGTGAAATTGGAAAAAATGTAGCTTAGACATTGAAGCTTATTGATACAGTGGTTAAATTGATGAGAAATACTATTGACGTTTGTGTAAATAAACTATACATTTCCTTTTTCCATAGCCAGAGGTTGAACCATCATGTGACATTCATTTTTTCATTTCAATTCAAGCTAGAAGTTTCAGTTTTCTAAATTGTTTCTTACATTTTTCATATGTATATATATGTATGTGTGTGTGTGTGTATATGTGCGTATGTATGTGTATGTGTGTGTATGTGTGTGTATATATATATATATATATATATATATATATATATATATATATATATATATATATATATATATATATATATATTATCCCTGGGGATAGGGGTGAAAGAATACTTCTCATGCATTCCTCGCATGTCGTAGAAAACGACTAGAGGGGACGGGAGCGGGGGGCCAGAAATCCTCCCCTCCTTGTAATTTTTTTAACTTTCTAAAATGGGAAACAGAAGAAGGAGTCACGCGGGGAGTGCTCATCCTCCTCGAAGGCTCAGATTGGGGTGTCTAAATGTGTGTGGATGTAACCAAGATGTGAAAAAAGGAGAGATAGGTAGTATGTTTGAGGAAAGGAACCTGGATCTTTTGGCTCTGAGTGAAACGAAGCTCAAGGGTAAAGGGGAAGAGTGGTTTGGGAATGTCTTGGGAGTAAAGTCAGGGGTTAGTGAGAGGACAAGAGCAAGGGAAGGAGTAGCAGTACTCCTGAAACAGGAGTTGTGGGAGTATGTGATAAGAATGTAAGAAAGTAAGTTCTCGATTAATATGGGTAAAACTGAAAGTTGATGGAGAGAGATGGGTGATTATTGGTGCATATGCACCTGGGCATGAGAAGAAGGATCATGAGAGGCAAGTGTTTTGGGAGCAGCTGAATGAGTGTGTTAGTGGTTTTGATGCACGAGACCGGGTTATAGTGATGGGTGATTTGAATGCAAAGGTGAGTAATGTGGCAGTTGAGGGAATAATTGGTATACATGGGGTGTCCAGTGTTGTAAATGGAAATGGTGAAGAGCTTGTAGATTTATGTGCTGAAAAAGGACTGATGATTGGGAATACCTGGTTTAAAAAGCGAGATATACATAAGTATACTTATGTAAGTAGGAGAGATGGCCAGAGAGCGTTATTGGATTACGTGTTAATTGACAGCCGCGCGAAAGAGAGAATTTTGGATGTTAATGTGCTGAGAGGTGCAACTGGAGGGATGTCTGATCATTATCTTGTGGAGGCTAAGGTGAAGATTTGTATGGGTTTTCAGAAAAGAAGAGTGAATGTTGGGGTGAAGAGGGTGGTGAGAGTAAGTGAGCTTGGGAAGGAGACTTGTGTGAGGAAGTACCAGGAGAGACTGAGTACAGAATGGAAAAAGGTGAGAACAATGGGATTTATTGCAGTGGAATTTATTAAAAAAGGGGGTGACTGTATTGTTGACTGGTTGGTAAGGTTATTTAATGTATGTATGACTCATGGTGAGGTGCCTGAGGATTGGCGGAATGCGTGCATAGTGCCATTGTACAAAGGCAAAGGGGATAAGAGTGAGTGCTCAAATTACAGAGGTATAAGTTTGTTGAGTATTCCTGGGAAATTATATGGGAGGGTATTGATTGAGAGGGTGAAGGCATGTACAGAGCATCAGATTGGGGAAGAGCAGTGTGGTTTCAGAAGTGGTAGAGGATGTGTGGATCAGGTGTTTGCTTTGAAGAATGTATGTGAGAAATACTTAGAAAAGCAAATGGATTTGTATGTAGCATTTATGGATCTGGAGAAGGCATATGATAGAGTTGATAAAGATGCTCTGTGGAAGGTATTAAGAATATATGGTGTGGGAGGAAAGTTGTTAGAAGCAGTGAAAAGTTTTTATCGAGGATGTAAGGCATGTGTACGTGTAGGAAGAGAGGAAAGTGATTGGTTCTCAGTGAATGTAGGTTTGCGGCAGGGGTGTGTGATGTCTCCATGGTTGTTTAATTTGTTTATGGATGGGGTTGTTAGGGAGGTAAATGCAAGAGTTTTGGAAAGAGGGGCAAGTATGAAGTCTGTTGGGGATGAGAGAGCTTGGGAAGTGAGTCAGTTGTTGTTCGCTGATGATACAGCGCTGGTGGCTGATTCATGTGAGAAACTGCAGAAGCTGGTGACTGAGTTTGGTAAAGTGTGTGGAAGAAGAAAGTTAAGAGTAAATGTGATTAAGAGCAAGGTTATTAGGTACAGTAGGGTTGAGGGTCAAGTCAATTGGGAGGTGAGTTTGAATGGAGAAAAACTGGAGGATGTGAAGTGTTTTAGATATCTGGGAGTGGATCTGGCAGCGGATGGAACCATGGAAGCGGAAGTGGATCATAGGGTGGGGGAGGGGGAGAAAATTCTGGGGGCCTTGAAGAATGTGTGGAAGTCGAGAACATTATCTCGGAAAGCAAAAATGGGTATGTTTGAAGGAATAGTGGTTCCAACAATGTTGTATGGTTGCGAGGCGTGGGCTATGGACAGAGTTGTGCGCAGGAGGATGGATGTGCTGGAAATGAGATGTTTGAGGACAATGTGTGGTGTGAGGTGGTTTGATCGAGTGAGTAACGTAAGGGTAAGAGAGATGTGTGGAAATAAAAAGAGCGTGGTTGAGAGAGCAGAAGAGGGTGTTTTGAAGTGGTTTGGGCACATGGAGAGGATGAGTGAGGAAAGATTGACCAAGAGGATATATGTGTCGGAGGTGGAGGGAGCAAGGAGAAGAGGGAGACCAAATTGGAGGTGGAAAGATGGAGTGAAAAAGATTTTGTGTGATCGGGGCCTGAACATGCAGGAGGGTGAAAGGAGGGCAAGGAATAGAGTGAATTGGAGCGATGTGGTATACCGGGGTTGACGTGCTGTCAGTGGATTGAATCAAGGCATGTGAAGCGTCTGGGTTAAACCATGGAAAGCTGTGTAGGTATGTATATTTGCGTGTGTGGACGTATGTATATACATGTGTATGGGGGGGTTGGGCCATTTCTTTCGTCTGTTTCCTTGTGCTACCTCGCAAACGCGGGAGACAGCGACAAAGTATAAAAAAAAATAATATATATATATATATATATATATATATATATATATATATATATATATATATATATATTTTGAATGGAGAAAAACTGGAGGAAGTGAAGTGTTTTAGATATCTGGGAGTGGATCTGTCAGCGGATGGAACCATGGAAGCGGAAGTGGATCATAGGGTGGGGGAGGGGGCGAAAATTTTGGGAGCCTTGAAAAATGTGTGGAAGTCGAGAACACTATCTCGGAAAGCAAAAATGGGTATGTTTGAGGGAATAGTGGTTCCAACAATGTTGTATGGTTGCGAGGCGTGGGCTATGGATAGAGATGTGCGCAGGAGGATGGATGTGCTGGAAATGAGATGTTTGAGGACAATGTGTGGTGTGAGGTGGTTTGATCGAGTAAGTAACGTAAGGGTAAGAGAGATGTGTGGAAATAAAAAGAGCGTGGTTGAGAGAGCAGAAGAGGGTGTTTTGAAATGGTTTGGGCACATGGAGAGAATGAGTGAGGAGAGATTGACCAAGAGGATATATGTGTCGGAGGTGGAGGGAACGAGGAGAAGAGGGAGACCAAATTGGAGGTGGAAAGATGGAGTGAAAAAGATTTTGTGTGATCGGGGCCTGAACATGCAGGAGGGTGAAAGGAGGGCAAGAAATAGAGTGAATTGGAGTCATGTGGTATACAGGGGTTGACATGCTGTCAGTGGATTGAAGCAAGGCATGTGAAGCGTCTGGGGTAAACCATGGAAAGCTGTGTAGGTATGTATATTTGCGTGTGTGGACGTGTGTATGTACATGTGTATGGGGGGGGGGGTTGGGCCATTTCTTTCGTCTGTTTCCTTGCGCTACCTCGCAAACGCGGGAGACAGCGACAAAGTATAAAAAAAAAAAAAAAAAAAAAAAAATATTCTATATATATATATATATATGTATATATAGATTCCTCACGTGTCGTAGAAGGCGACTAGAGGGGACGGGAGCGGGGGGCCGGAAATCCTCCCCTCCTTGTATTTTAACTTTCTAAAAATGGGAAACAGAAGAAGTCATGCGGGGAGTGCTCATCCTCCTCGTAGACTCAGATTGGGGTGTCTAAATGTGTGTGGATGTAACCAAGATGTGAAAAAAAAAAAAAGGAGAGATAGGTAGTATGTTTGAGGAAAGGAACCTGGATGTTTTGGCTCTGAGTGAAATGAAGCTCAAGGGTAAAGGGGAAGAGTGGTTTGGGAATGTCTTGGGAGTAAAGTCAGGGGTTAGTGAGAGGACAAGAGCAAGGGAAGGAGTAGCACTACTCCTGAAACAGGAGTTGTGGGAGTATGTGATAGAATGTAAGAAAGTAAATTCTCAATTAATATGGGTAAAACTGAAAGTTGATTGAGAGAGATGGGTGATTATTGGTGCATATGCACCTGGGCATGAGAAGAAAGATCATGAGTGTTTTGGGAGCAGCTGAATGACTTTCTTCTTTCACACACTTTACCAAACTCAGTCACCAGCTTCTGCAGTTTCTCACACGAATCAGCCACCAGCACTGTATCATCAGCGAACAACAACTGACTCACTTCCAGAGCTCTCTCATCCACAACAGACTGCATACTTGCCCCTCTTTCCAAAACTCTTGCATTCACCTCCCTAACAACCCCATCCATAAACAAATTAAACAACCATGGAGATATCACACACCCCTGCCACAAACCTACATTCACTGAGAACCAATCACTTTCCTCTCTTCCTACACGTACACATGCCTTACATCTTCGATAAAAACTTTTCACTGCTTCTAACAACTTGCCCCCCACGCCATATATTCTTAATATCTTCCACAGAGCATCTCTATCATATGCCTTCTCCAGATCCATAAATGCTACATACAAATCCATTTGCTTTTCTAAGTATTTCTCTCACACATTATTCAAAGCAAACACCTGGTTCACACATCTTCTGTTGCTGACTGGTTGGTGACGATACTCAATGTATGTATGGTTCTTGTTGAAGTGCCTGAGGATTGGCAGAATGCATGCATAGTGCCAATATACAATGGCAAAGGGGATAAAGGTGAGTGCTCAAATTACAGAGGTATAGGTTTGTTGAGTATTCCTGGGAAATTTAATGGAAGGGTATTGATTGAGAGGGTCAAGGCATGTACAGAGCATCAGATTGGGGATGAGCAGTGTGCTTTCAGAAGTGGTAGAAGATGTGTGGATCAGGTGTTTGCTTTAAAGAATATATGTGAGAAATACTTAGAAAAACAGATGGACTTGTAAGTAGCATTAATGGATCTGGAGAAGGCATATGACAAAGTTGATAGAGATGCTTTGAGGAAGGTTTTAAGAGTATATGGTGAGGGATGTAAGTTGCTAGAATCAGTGAAAAGTTTTTATCGAGGATGTAAGGAATGTGTAAGAGTAGGAAGAGAGGAAAGTGATTGGTTCCCAGTAAATGTCGGTGTACGGCTGGGGTGCGTGATGTCTCCATGGTTGTTTAATTTGTTTATGGATGGGGTTGTTAGGGAGGTGAATACAAAAGTTTTGGAGAGAGGGGCAAGTATGCAATCTGTTGTGGATAAGAGGGCTTGGAAAACAAGTCATTTGTTAATTGGTGATGATACGGCAGTGGTGGCTGATTCAGGTGAGAAACTACAGAAGTTAGTGACTGAGCTTTGTGAAGTGTGTGAAAGAAAAAAGCTAAGAGTAAATGAAAATAAGAGCAAGGTTATTATGTTCAGTAAGATTGAGGGACAAGTTAATTGGGAGGTAAAATTCAATAGAGAAAAACTGGAGGAAGTGAAGTGCTTTAAATATCTGGGAATGGATTTAGCAGTGGATGGAACCATGGAAGTGCAAGTGAGTAACAGGGTGGGGAAGGGGAAGGTTCTGGGAGCATTGAAGAATGTGTGAAAGGCAAGAATGTTATCAGGGAGAGCAAAAATGGGTATGTTTGAAGGAATAGTGATTCCAACAATGTTATATGGTAGCAAGGAATGGGCTATAGGTAAGGTTGTACAGAGGTGGGTGCATATGTTGGAAATGAAATGTCTGAGGATAATTTGTGGTGTGAGGTGGTTTCATCAAGTAAGTAATGAAAGGGTAAAAGACATGTGTAGTAATAAAATGAGTGTGGTTTAGAGAGCAGAAGAGGGTATACTGAAAAGGTTTGGTCACATGGAGAGAATAAGTGAGGAAAGATTGACAAAGAGGATATATGTGTAAGGGGTGGAGGGAACGGGGAGAAGTGGGAGACCAAATTGGAGGCGGAGGGATGGAGTCAATAAGATTTTGAGTGATTGGGACCTGAACATACAGTAGAGTGAAAGGCATGCAAGGAATAGAGTGAATTGGAACACTGTGGTATACTGGGGTTCACGTGCTGTCAATGGATTGAGCCAGGGCATGTGAAGCATCTGAGGTAAACCATGGAAAGTTTTGTGGGGCTTATGTTTGGAAAAATATGCACCGAAACTACATATCCCTTTCCAAATCCAGGCCCCACAAAACTTTCCATGGTTTACCCTAGACTCTTCATATGCCCTGGTTCAATCCAGTGACAGCACATCAACCCCAGTATACCACATCGTTCCACTTCACTCTATTCCTTGCACGCCTTTCACCCTCCTGCATGTTCAGGCCCTGATCACTCAAAATCTTTTTCACTCCATCTTTCCACCTCCAATTTGGTCTCCCACTTCTCCTCGTTCCCTCCATCTCTAACACATATATCCTCTTTGTCAATCTTTCCTCACTCATTCACTCTACGTGACCAAACCGTTTCAAAACACCCTCTTCTGCTCTCTCAACCGCACTCTTTTTGCCACCACACATCTCTCTTACCCTTTCATTACTTACTCGATCAAACCACCTCACACCACATATTGTCCTCAAACGTCTCATTTCCAGCAAATCGACCCTCTTCCGCACAACGCTATCTATAGCCCACGCCTCACAACCATATAACTTTGTTGGAACCATTATTCCTTAAAAAATACCCATTTTTCCTTTCCGAGACAATGTTTTTGACTTCCACACATTTTTCAAGGCTCCCAGAACTTTCGCCTCCTCACCCACCCTATGATTCACTTCCGCTTCCATGGTTCCATCTGCTGCCAAATCCACTCCCAGATATCTATAACACTTCACTTCCTCCAGTTTTTCTCCATTCAAACTTACCTCCTAACTGACTTATCCCTCAACCCTACTGTACCTAATAACCTTGCTTTTATTCACATTTACTCTCAGCTTTCTTCTTTCACACACTTTACTAAACTCACTCACCAGCTTCTGCAGTTTCTCACCCAAATCAGCCACCAGCGATGTATCATCAGCAAACAACAACTGACTCACTTCCCAAGCCCTCTCATCCACAACAGACTGCATATTTGCCCCTCTTTCCAAAACTCTTGCATTCACCTCCCTAACAACCCCATCCATAAACAAATCAAACAACCAAGGAGACATCACGCATCCGTGCAGCAAACCAACATTCCCTTAGAAACAATCGCTTTCCTCTCTTGCTACACGTACACATGCCTTACATACTCGATAAAAACTTTTCACTCTAACAACTTACCTCCCACACCATATATTCTTAGTACCTTCCACAGAGTATCTGCATCAACTCTATCATATGCCCTCTCCAGATCCGTGAATACTATATATAAATCCATTTGCTTTTCTAAGTATTTCTCACATACATTTTTCAAAGCAAACACCTGATCCATACATCCTTTACCACTTCTGAAACCACACTGCTCACCCCCAATCTGATGCTCTATACATGCCTTCACCCTCTCAATCAAGACCCTCCCATATCCTTTCCCAGGAATACTCAACAAACTTATATCTCTGTAATTTGGGCACTCACTCTTATCCCCTTTGCCTTTGTACAATGGCACTATGCGAGCATTCCGCCAGTCCTCAGGGACCTCACCATGAGTCATACATACATTAAATAACCTTACCAACCAGTCAACAATACAGTCATCCCCTTTTTTAATAAATTCCACTGCAACACCATCCAAACCCGCTGCCTTGCTGGCTTTCATCTTCCGCAGAGCTTTTACTACCTCTTCTCAGTTTACCAAATCATTCTCCCTAACCCTCTCACTTTGCACACCACCTCGACAAAAACACCCTATATCTGCCAATCTATCATCAAATGCATTCAACAAACCTTCAAAATACTCACTCCATCTCCTTCTCACGTCAACACTACTTGTTATCACCTCCCGATTGGTGGAAAGCTTCCATAGTGCCATTGTACAAAGGCAAAGGGGATAAAAGTGAGTGCTTAAATTACAGAGGTATAAGTTTGTTGAGTATTCCTGGGAAATTATATGGGAGGGTATTGATTAAGAGAGTGAAGGCATGTACAGAGCATCAGATTGGGAAAGAGCAGGGTGGTTTCAGAAGTGGTAGAGGATGTGTGGATCAGGTGTTTCCTTTGAAGAATGTATGTGACAAATACTTAGAAAAGCAAATGGATTTGTATGTAGCATTTATGGATCTGGAGAAGGCATATGATAGAGTTGATAGAGATGCTCTGTGGAAGGTATTAAGAATACATGGAGTGGGAGACAAGTTGTTAGAAGCAGTGAAAAGTTTTTATTGAGGATGTAAGGCATGTGTACGTGTAGGAAGAGAGGAAAATGATTGTTTCTCAGTGAATGTTAGCTTGCGGCACAGGGAGCGTGATGTTTCCATGGTTGTTTATTTCATTTATGGATGGGGTTGTTACGGAGGTGAATGCAAGAGTTTTGGAAAGAGAGGCAAGTATTCAGTCTGTTGTGGATGAGAGAGCTTGGGAAGTGATTCAGTTGTTGTTCACTGATGATACAGCACTGGTGGCTGATTCGGGTGTGAAACTCCAGAAGCTGGCAACTAAATTTGCTAAAGTGTGTGAAACAAGAAAGCTGAGAATAAATGTGAATAAGAGCAAGGTTATTATGTACAGTAAGGTTGAGGGACAAGTCAATTGGGAGGTGAGTTTGAATGGAGAAAAACTGGAGGAAGTGAAGTGTTTTAAATATCTGTGAGTGCGAAAGTTCCGCACAACCCTATCTATAGCCCATGCCTCACAACCATATAACATTGTTGGAACCACTATTCCTTCAAACATACCCATTTTTGCTCTCGGAGATAACGTTCTCACCTTCCACACATTCTTCAATGCTCACAGAACCTTCGCCCCCTCCCCCACCCTGTGACTCACTTCTGCTTCCATGGTTCTATCTGCTGCCAAATCCACTCCCAGATATCCCAAGGGAGAGGGGAGAAAGAATACTTCCCACACATTTCCTGCATGTCATAGAAGGCGACTAAAGGGGTCGGGAGCAGAGGGCTAGAAACCCTCCCCTCCTTGTATTTACACTTACACCCTCCTGCCTGTTCAGGCCCTGATCACTCAAAATCTTTTTCACTCCATCTTTCCACCTCCAATCTGGTCTCACACTTCTCCTAGTTCCTTCAACCTCTGATACATTTATCCTCTTGGTCAATCTTTCCTCACTCATTCTCTCCATGTGACCAAACAATTTCAAAACACCCTCTTCTGCTCTCTCAACCACACTTTTATATTACCACACATCTCTCTTACCCTGTTATTACTCACTCAATAAAACCACCTCACACCACATATTGTCCTCAAACATCTCATTTCCAGCTCATCAACCCTCCTCCGTAAAACTCTATCTATAGCCCACACCTCGCAACCATATAACATTGGTGGAACCACTATTCCTTCAAACATACCCATTTTTGCTTTCCGAGATAATGTTCTCGACTTCCACACATTCTTCAATGCTCTCAGAACTTTCGCCCCCTCCCCCACCTTATGATTCACTTCTGCTTCCATGGTTCCATCCGCTGCCAAATCCACTCTCAAATATCTAAAACACTTCACTTCCTCAGTTTTTCTCCTTTCAAACTTACTTCCCAATTGACTTTTCCCTCAACCCTACTGTACCTAATAACCTTACTCTTATTCACATTTACTCTCAGCTTTCTTGTTTCACACACTTTACCAAACTCAGTCACCAGCTTATGCAGTTTCTCACATGAATCAGCCACCAGCGCTATATAATCAGCGAACAATAACTGACTCACTTCCCAAGCTCTCTCATCCACAACAGACTGCATACTCGCCCCTCTCTCAAAAACTCTTGCATTCACCTCCGTAACAACCCCATCCATAAATAAAATAAACAACCATGGAGACATCACACACCCCTGCGGCAAACCAACATTCACTGAAAAACAATCACTTTCCTCTCTTCCTACACGTACACATGCCTTACATCCTCGATAAAAACTTTTCACTGCCTCTAACAACTTGCCCCTCGCACCGTATATTCTTAATACCTTCCACAGAGCATCTCTTATCACCTCTTTCATATGCCTTCTCCAGGTCCATAAATGCTACATACAAATCCATTTGCTTTTCTAAGTATTTCTCACATACATTCTTCAAAGCAAACTCCTGATCCACACATCCTCTCCCACTTCTAAAACCACGCTGCTCTTCCCCAATCTGATGCTCTGTACATGCCTACAACCTCTCAATCAATACCCTCTCACATAATTTCCTAGGAATACTCAACAAACTTATACCTCTGTAATTTGAGCACTCACCTTTATCCCCTTTGCCGTTGTACAATGGCAATATGCAAACACTCCGCCAATACTCAGGCACTTCACCATGAGTCACACATACATTAAATAACCTTAACAACCAGTCAACAACACAGTCACTCCCTTTATCAATAAATTCCACTGCAATACCCTCCAAACCAGCCACCATGCCATCTTTCATCTTCCACAAAGATTTTATGACCTCTTCTCTGTTTACCAAGTCATTCTCCCTAACAAGAGTTTGATATGGGTAAAAGTGAAAGTGGATGGAGAGAGATGGGTGATTATTGGTGCATATGCACCTGGGCATGAGAAGAAAGATCATGAGAGGCAAGTGTTTTGGGAGCAGCTGAATGAGTGTGTTAGTAGTTTTGATGCACGAGACCGGGTTATAGTGATGGGTGATTTGAATGCAAAGGTGAGTAATGTGGCAGTTGAGGGAATAATTGGTGTACATGGAGTGTTCAGTGTTGTAAATGGAAATGTTGAAGAGCTTGTAGACTTGTGCGCTGAAAAAGGAATGGTGATTGGAAATACTGGATTTAAAGAGAAAGAGACATACAAAAGTATACGTATGTAAGTAAGAGAGATGGCCAGAAAGAGTTACTGGATTACGTGTTAACTGATAAGCGCATGAAAGAGAGACTTTTGTATGTTAATGTGCTGAGAGGTGCAACTGGAGGGATGTCTGATCATTATCTTGTGGAGGCGAAGGTGAAGATTTGTAGAGGTTTTCAGAAAAGAGGAGAGAATGTTGGGGTGAAGAGGGTGGTGAGAGTAAGTGAGCTTGGGAAGGAGACTTGTGTGAGGAAGTACCAGGAGAGACTGAGTACAGAATGGAAAAAGGTGAGAACAATGGAAGTTAGGGGAGTGGGGAGGAATGGGATGTATTTAGGGAATCAGAGATGGAGTGCGCAAAAGATGCTTGTGGCATGAGAAGAGTGGGAGGTGGGTTGATTAGAAAGGGTAGTGAGTGGTGGGATGAAGAAGTAAGATTATTAGTGAAAGAGAAGAGAGAGGCATTTGGACAATTTTTGCAGGGAAAAAATACAGTTGAGTGGGAGATGTATAAAAGAAAGAGACAGGAGGTCAAGAGAAAGGTGCAAGAGGTGAAAAAGAGGGCAAATGAGAGTTGGGTGAGAGAGTATCATTAAATTTTAGGGAGAATAAAAAGATGTTCTGGAAGGAGGTAAATAAAGTGCGTAAGACAAGGGAGCAAATGGGAACTTCAGTGAAGGGCGCTAATGTGGAGGTGATAGCAAGTAGTGGTGATGTGAGAAGGAGAAGGAGTGAGTATTTTGAAGGTTTGTTGAATGTGTTTGATGATAGAGTGGCAGACATAGGGTGTTTTGGTCAAGGTGGTGTGCAAAGTGACAGGGTTAGGGAAAATGATTTGGTAAACAGAGAAGAGGTAGTAAAAGCTTTGCGGAAGATGAAAGCCGGCAAGGCAGCGGGGTTGGATGGTATTGCAGTGGAATTTATTAAAAAAGGGGGTGACTGTGTTGTTGACTGGTCGGTAAGATTATTTAATGTATGTATGATTCATGGTGAGGTGCCTGAGGATTGGCGGAATGCTTGCATAGTGCCATTGTACAAAGGCAAAGGGGATAAGAGTGAGTGCTCAAATTTCAGAGGTATAAGTTTGTTGAGTATTCCCAGTAAATTATATGATAGGGTATTGATTGAGAGGGTGAAGGCATGTACAGAGCATCAGATTGGGGAAGAGCAGTGTGGTTTCAGAAGTGGTAGAGGATGTGTGGATCAGGTGTTTGCTTTGAAGAATGTATGTGAGAAATACTTAAAAAAGCAAATGGATTTGTATGTAGCATTTATGGATCTGGAGGAGGCATATGATAGAGTTGATAGAGATGCTCTGTGGAAGGTATTAAGAATATATGGTGTGGCAGGCAAGTTGTTAGAAGCAGTGAAAAGTTTTTATCGAGGATGTAAGGCATGTGTACGTGTAGGAAGAGAGGAAAGTGATTGGTTCTCAGTGAATGTAGGTTTGCGACAGGGGTGTGTGATGTCTCCATGGTTGTTTAATTTGTTTATGGATGGGGTTGTTAGGGAGGAATGCAAGAGTTTTGGAAAGAGGGGCAAGTATGCAGTCTGTTGTGGATGAGAGAGCTTGGGAAGTGAGTCAGTTGTTGTTCGCTGATGATACAGCGTTGGTGGCTGATTCATGTGAGAAACTGGAGAAGCTGGTGACTGAGTTTGGTAAAGTATGTGAAAGAAGAAAGCTGAGAGTAAATGTGAATAAGAGCAAGGTTATTAGGTACAGTAGGGTTGAGGGTCAAGTCAATTGGGAGGTAAGTTTGAACGGAGAAAAACTGGAGGAAGTAAAGTGTTTTAGATATCTGGGAGTGGATTTGGCAGCAGATGGAACCATGGAAGTGGAAGTGAATCATAGGGTGGGGGAGGGGGCGAAAATCCTGGGAGCCTTGAAGAATGTGTGGAAGTCGAGAACATTATCTCGGAAAGCAAAAATGGATATGTTTGAAGGAATAGTGGTTCCAACAATGCTGTATGGTTGCGAGGCGTGGGCTATGGATAGAGTTGTGCGCAGGAGGGTGGATGTGCTGGAAATGAGATGTCTAAGGACAAGATGTGGTGTGAGGTGGTTTGATCGAGTAAGTAATAATAGGGTAAGAGAGATGTGTGGTAATAAAAAGAGTGTGGTTGAGAGAGCAAAAGAGGGTGTTTTGAAATGGTTTGGTCACATGGAGAGAATGAGTGAGGAAAGATTGACCAAGAGGATATATGTGTCAGAGGTGGAGGGAATGAGGAGAAGTGGGAGACCAAATTGGAGGTGGAAAGATGGAGTGAAAAAGATTTTGATTGATCAGGGCCTGAACATGCAGGAGGGTAAAAGGCGTGCAAGGAATGGAGTGAATTGGAACGATGTGGTATACCGGGGTTGACGTGCTGTCAATGGATTGAACCAGGGCATGTGAAGCGTCTGTGGTAAACCATGGAAAGTTCTGTGGGGACTGGATATGGAAAGGGAGCTGTGGTTTCGGGCATTATTACATGACAGCTTGAGACTGAGTGTGAACGAATGTGGCCTTTGTTGTCTTTTCCTAGCACTACCTCGCACACATGAGGGGGGAGGGGGTTGTTATTTCATGTGTGGTGAGGTGGCGATGGGAATGAATAAAGTCAGACAGTATGAATTATGTACATGTGTATATATGTATATGTCTGTGTGTGTATATATATGTATACGTCGAGATGTATAGGTATGTATATTTGCGTGTGTGGACGTGTATGTGTATGCCTGTGTGTGTGGGTGGGTTGGGCCATTCTTTCGTCTGTTTCCTTGCGCTACCTTGCTACCGCGGGAGAAAGCGACAAAGCAAAATAATAATAATAAAATATATATATATATATATATATATATATATATATATATATATATATATATATATATATATATGCATGCTAAACAAAATCACACCAGACGTGATTTTATAATTCATAAATACTGATAAAAACACATAGAAAAGAAAACATAAGATCCTGAGCACTTTCTTTTATTAGCGCATGTCACCTTGACCCTCCTTTACCTGCATCTTAACCTGACTTCACATAAAAAGGTGGGGTTGGGGGACAAATGATTGACATACAGCTTAAATTAAATTAAGAATGCTTTTAAGAACATATACAACAATAAAAAGATCTAACTTATACATGCCTTGACTGATATTCACCACTGTCCTCATGGTACTTAAGGATACTAGATTCTATATTTCTTCCATCTCTATCTTTACATTTAACAATTACCTTGGCATTCTCCCATTCACCTGGGTGATTACTTTCAATGAGATGTACAAATAGGACATTAGACTGCTAACTAATCTGTATGCTATATTTATGTTGTCTTGTTCTTACATCTAACCATTGCCTGTCTCACCTATATAAATCTCATTAGAATTTTTGCAAGGAATTTGGTAAATACAGCCAACCACCTCACTGGGAGAATTCTTGATCTCTTTACAGTATAATAATTTCTGAAGACTATATTTACATGAAATTTTTGGAGTAATAAGCTGATGTTTGAAAGTCGATCATCATAATGCAACACCAACAGGTTTTTTGTAGATCTGTGTGTTGTGGGTTCATTCCTGCAGAGGGTCTTCTTAGCAGCCCTAAGTGACTTACCAGTAAACTATACCAGATACTGTAAGTTATGGACGATACTATAAATAGTGTCAAATTCTTCATCCAGGAATTCAGGGTCACAGAGGCATAAGGCTCTTAGGAACATTGATGAAAAAACAACTCCTTAGTCCTGATATGGTAAACAGAATGACAATGAACATAGGAACAGTTATCTGTAGACTTCCTAAAAACACTAAATCTAAACTTTCTGCCAACCCTGTGGATCTTACCATCTAAAAAGGGCAAACAACAATCTTTCTCTATCTGAACAGTGAATTTCAAGGAAGGTACAAGATCATTAAGCAGAGGGAGGAAATTATCTAAATAATCATCACAGGGCCAGAAGTACAGAACATCATCAATGTACCGAATCCATCTAACTTATTTAGGGAATATGTTGAGGATTCTGGTTTCAAAGAACTTCATGTATAAAGTAATGAGTATGGGAGAGAGGCATCCTTCTATAGACATACCAAACTTCTGTGGCTAATACTCACCACTAAATCATTACTCACATAAGTTTATGTCTATGGGAAGATGCCTATCTCCCATACTCAGTACTTTATACGTGGAATTCTTTGAAACCAGAATCCTCAACAACATATTCCCAGATGAAATCAAACATATGACACCACTCCTCTAAGAGCACTAAAATGCGACTGAGAGATGAGCTATCCCTTTGCTGGCTGGGCAAATGAAATCCGAGCTATCATGCATTTACCACACGACTGCCAAGAGGCATGTGGATAAAGAGCACAAGATTGGCTAGATTCTATGAGGAAATACTGTTCAGGGCTTGAAAGACATTTTCTATAACCATTAAACAGGAAACAACTTCAATTGGGATAAATAACAGATTTTGCAATTACGGGTGAAATTATCTATAGCTTTCACCATTCACGGATTGGTTGAGTTGTGGAAATATTTGTCTTAAACTTTTCATAATAATCAAATATATCTTAAACATCTTCTCAGAGCATCTATGGCTGAAAAATATTGCAATCAGATTTTGAGTAATTTTTTAAAAATAGATGGTATTTTCAATAAGGATGCTATATTTTCAATTTCCTTGGGGGGCTGAAGTTGTTCAATTCCTTTCAGAGTGTATTTCTATAAAATTAACCCTACCCAATTTAAAAATAAGACCTTTTCAGCTTTAGATTTGTTTTTTATATAAACACACATCTTCAACACTTTATTTTTCAATTTTGAGCCCCTCAGAGGGGCTAAAGATGTTGGCACAGAGAACCCATATTATTCGCAGAATTTTTTCTCATGGATCCACAAACTTTCCACACTACCCCCAAAAGAATATCGAAAAAGTGTAAAAACGATCCACCATTATATGCATATACAGATGACCCCTGACTTACGATGGTTCGAAAAATTCTTTACATTATGATGGTGAGATATTCAACACTTTATCATAAAATAGGCTTTGTGTGAGATGATTTTGTCCAACTGCATGCTAATGTAAGTCTTGAGAACATTCAAGGTAGGCTAAGCTAAGCTATGATGTTCAGTAGGTAACATGTACAGCATCAAATGTATTATCAACTTATGATATATTCAACTGACAACTGGTTTCTCAGAACATAACCCCATCATAAGTCAAGGAGCACTTGTACAAACACAATACAGATATATAAACATATATATTTATCTAATCATATTCCATTTTAATATACTTAGTCGCTGCCTCCCGCATTAGTGAGTTAGAGCAAGGAAACAGACGAAAGAATGGCTCAACCCACCAACATACACATGTATATACATACACACCCACACATGCACATACACATACCTATACATTTGAATGTATACGTACATATACATACAAAGACAAAAACACACATATATATATATCTTTCATACTACTATTCGCCATTTCCCGCCTCAGCGAGGTAGCGTTAAGAACAGAGTACTGGGCCTCTGAGGAAACATCCTCACCCGGCCCCCTTCTCTGTTTCTTCCTTTGGAAAACTAAAAAAAAATGGAAGAGGGGAAGATTTCCAGCCCCCCGCTCCCTTCCCTTTTAGTCGCCTTCTACGACGCGTAGGGAATACGTGGGAAGTATTCTTTCTCCCCTATCCCCAGGAAGTACATATATATATATTTCTTTTTTTTTTTTTTTTTTTTTGCTTTGTCGGTCTCCCGCGTTTGCGAGGTAGCGCAAGGACACAGACCAAAGAAATGGCCCAACCCACCCCCATACACATGTATATACATACACGTCCACACACGCAAATATACATACCTACACAGCTTTCCATGGTTTACCCCAGACGCTTCACATGCCCTGATTCAATCTACTGACAGCACGTCAACCCCGGTATACCACACCGATCCAATTCATTCTATTCCTTGCCCTCCTTTCACCCTCCTGCATGTTCAGGCCCAGATCACACAAAATCTTTTTCACTCCATCTTTCCACCTCCAATTTGGTCTCCCACTTCTCCTCGTTCCCTCCACCTCCGACACATATATCCTCTTGGTCAATCTTTCCTCACTCATTCTCTCCACGTGACCAAACCATTTCAAAACACCCTCTTCTGCTCTCTCAACCACGCTCTTTTTATTTCCACACATCTCTCTTACCCTTACGTTACTTACTCGATCAAACTACCTCACACCACACATTGTCCTCAAAGATCTCATTTCCAGCACATCCACCCTCCTGTGCACAACTCTATCCATAGCCCACGCCTCGCAACCATACAACATTGTTGGAACCACTATTCCTTCAAACATACCCATTTTTGCTTTCCGAGATAATGTTCTTGACTTCCACACATTCTTCAAGGCTCCCAGGATTTTCGCCCCTTCCCCCAACCTATGATCCACTTCTGCTTCCATGGTTCCATCCGCTGCCAGATCCACTCCCAGATATCTAAAACACTTTACTTCCTCCAGTTTTCCTCCATTCAAACTTACCTCCCAATTGACTTGACCCTCAACTCTACTGTACCTAATAACCTTGCTCTTATTCATATTTACTCTTAACTTTCTTCTTTCACACACTTTACCAAACTCAGTCACCAGCTTCTCCAGTTTATCACATGAATCAGCCATCAGCGCTGTATCATCAACGAACAACAACTGACTCACTTCCCAAGCTCTCTCATCCCCAACAGACTTCATACTTGCACCTCTTTCCAAAACTCTTGCATTCACCTCCCTAACAACCCCATCAATAAACAAATTAAACAACCATGGAGACATCACACACCCCTGCCGCAAACCTACATTCACCGAGAACCAATCACTTTCCTCTCTTCCTACACGTACACATGCCTTACATCCTCGATAAAAACTTTTCACTGCTTCTAACAACTTGCCTCCCACACCATATATTCTTAGTACCTTCCACAGAGCATCTCTATCAACTCCATCATATGCCTTCTCCAGATCCACAAATGTTACATACAATCAATTGGGAGGTAAGTTTGAATGGAGAAAAACTGGAGGAAGTAAAGTGTAGTGGTGATGTGAGAAGGAGATGGAGTGAGTATTTTGAAGGTTTCTTGAATGTGTTTGATGATAGAGTGGCAGATATAGGGTGTTTTGGTCGAGGTGGTGTGCAAAGTGAGAGGGTTAGGGAAAATGATTTCGTAAACAGAGAAGAGGTAGTAAAAGCTTTGCGGAAGATGAAAGCCAGCAAGGCAGCAGGTTTGGATGGTATTGCAGTGGAATCTATTAAAAAAGAGGGTGACTGTATTGTCGACTGGTTGGCAAGGTTATTTAATGTATGTATAATTCATGGTGAGGTGCCGGAGGATTGGCGGAATGCGTGCATAGTGCCACTGTACAAAGGCAAAGGGGATAAGAGTGAGTGCTCAAATTACAGAGGTATAAGTTTGTTGAGTATTCCTGGTAAATCATATGGGAGGGTATTGATTGAGAGGGTAAAGGCATGTACAGAGCATCAGATTGGGGAAGAGCAGTGTGGTTTCAGAAGTGGTAGAGGATGTGTGGATCAGGTGTTCGCTTTGAAGAATGTATGTGAGAAATACTTAGAAAAGCAAATGGATTTGTATGTAGTATTTATGGATCTGGAGAAGGCATATGATAGAGTTGATAGAGATGCTCTGTGGAGGGTACTAAGAATATATGGTGTGGGAGGCAAGTTGTTAGAAGCAGTGAAAAGTTTTTATCGAGGATGTAAGGCATGTGTACATGTAGGAAGAGAGGAAAGTGATTGGTTCTCAGTGAATGTAGTTTTGCGGCAGGGGTGTGTGATGTCTCCATGGTTGTTTAATTTGTTTATGGATGGGTTGTTAGGGAGGTGAATGCAAGAGTTTTGGAAAGAGGGGCAAGTATGAAGTCTGTTTGCATGAGAGAGCTTGGGAAGTGAGTCAGTTGTTGTTCGCTGATGATACAGCACTGGTGGCTGATTCATGTGGGAAACTGCAGACGCTGGTGACTGAGTTTGGTAAAGTGTGTGAAAGAAAAAAGTTAAGAGTAAATGTGAATAAGAGCAAGGTTATTAGGTACAGTAGGGTTGAGGGTCAAGTCAACTGGGAGGTAAGTTTGAATAGAGAAAAACTGGAAGAAGTAAAGTGTTTTAGATATCTGGGAGTGGATCTGGCAGCGGATGGAACCATGGAAGCGGAAGTGAATCATAGGGTGGGGGAGGGGGCGAAAATCCTTGGAGCCTTGAAGAATGTGTGGAAGTCGAGAACATTATCTCGGAAAGCAAAAATGGGTATGTTTGAAGGAATAGTGGTTCCAACAATGTTGTATGGTTGCGAGACGTGGGCTATGGATAGAGTTGTGCGCAGGAGGATGGATGTGCTGGAAATGAGATGTTTGGGGACAATGTGTGGTGTGAGGTGGTTTGATCGAGTAAGTAACATAAGGGTGAGAGAGATGTGTGGAAATAAAAAGAGTGTGGTTGAGAGAGCAGAAGAGGGTGTTTTGAAATGGTCTGGGCACATGGAGAGAATGAGTGAGGAAAGATTGACCAAGAGGATATATGTGTCGGAGGTGGAAGGAACGAGAAGTGGGAGACCAAATTGGAGGTGGAAAGATGGAGTGAAAAAGATTTTGTGTGATCAGGGCCTGAACATGCAGGAGGGTGAAAGGCGGGCAAGGAATAGAGTGAATTGGATCGAGGTGGTATACCGGGGTTGACGTTCTGTCAGTGGATTGAATCAGGGCATGTGAAGAGTCTGGGGTAAACCATGGAAAGCTGTGTAGGTATGTATATTTGCGTGTGTGGACGTATGTATATACATGTGTATGGGGGTGGGTTGGGCCATTTCTTTCGTCTGTTTCCTTGCGCTACCTCGCAAACGTGGGAGACAGCGACAAAGCAAAAAAAAAGAAAAAAGAAAATATATATATATATATGTAGGAAGAGAGGAAAGTGATTGGTTCTCAGTGAATGTAGGTTTGCGGCAGGGGTGTGTGATGTCTCCATGGTTGTTTAATTTGTTTATGGATGGGGTTGTTAGGGAGGTGAATGCAAGAGTCCTGGAAAGAGGGGCAAGTATGAAGTCTGTTGGGGATGAGAGAGCTTGGGAAGTGAGTCAGTTGCTGTTCGCTGATGATACAGCGCTGGTGGCTGATTCATGTGAGAAACTGCAGAAGCTGGTGACTGAGTTTGGTAAAGTGTGTGGAAGAAGAAAGTTAAGAGTAAATGTGAATAAGAGCAAGGTTATTAGGTACAGTAGGGTTGAGGGTCAAGTCAATTGGGAGGTGAGTTTGAATGGAGAAAAACTGGAGGAAGTGAAGTGTTTTAGATATCTGGGAGTGGATCTGTCAGCGGATGGAACCATGGAAGCGGAAGTGGATCATAGGGTGGGGGAGGGGGCGAAAATTTTGGGAGCCTTGAAAAATGTGTGGAAGTCGAGAACATTATCTCGGAAAGCAAAAATGGGTATGTTTGAAGGAATAGTGGTTCCAACAATGTTGTATGGTTGCGAGGCGTGGGCTATGGATAGAGTTGTGCGCAGGAGGATGGATGTGCTGGAAATGAGATGTTTGAGGACAATGTGTGGTGTGAGGTGGTTTGATCGAGTAAGTAACGTAAGGGTAAGAGAGATGTGTGGAAATAAAAAGAGCGTGGTTGAGAGAGCAGAAGAGGGTGTTTTGAAATGGTTTGGGCACATGGAGAGAATGAGTGAGGAAAGATTGACCAAGAGGATATATGTGTCGGAGGTGGAGGGAACGAGGAGAAGAGGGAGACCAAATTGGAGGTGGAAAGATGGAGTGAAAAAGATTTTGTGTGATCGGGGCCTGAACATGCAGGAGGGTGAAAGGAGGGCAAGGAATAGAGTGAATTGGAGCGATGTGGTATACCGGGGTTGACATGCTGTCAGTGGATTGAATCAGGGCATGTGAAGCGTCTGGGGTAAACCATGGAAAGCTGTGTAGGTATGTATATTTGCGTGTGTGGACGTGTGTATGTACATGTGTATGGGGGGGGGGGCCATTTCTTTCGTCTGTTTCCTTGCGCTACCTCGCAAACGCGGGAGACAGCGACAAAGTATAAAAAAAAAAAAAAAAATATATATATATATATATATATATATATATATATATATATATATATATATATATATATACATATATATATATATATATATATCCCTGGGGATAGGGGAGAAAGAATACTTCCCACGTATTCCCTGCGTGTCGTAGAAGGCGACTAAAAGGGAAGGGAGCGGGGGGCTGGAAATCCTCCCCTCTCGTTTTTTTTTTTTTTCCAAAGGAAGGAACAGAGAAGGGGGCCGGGTGAGGATGTTTCCTCAGAGGCCCAGTCCTCTGTTCTTAACGCTACCTCGCTGATGCGGGAAATGGCGAATAGTATGAAAGAAAGAAAGATATATATATATATATATATATATATATATATATATATATATATATATATATATATATATATATATATATATGGAGACACCACACACTCCTGCCGCAAACCTACAAATTATATATATATATATATATATATATATATATATATATATATATATATATATATATATATATATATGTATATATATATTTTTTTTTTTTTCTTTATTATTCTTTTTCGCTGTCTCCCGCGTTTGCGAGGTAGCGCAAGGAAACAGACGAAAGAAATGGCCCAACCCCCCCATACACATGTATATACATACGTCCACACACACGCAAATATACATACCTACATGGCTTTCCAAATTAAACAACCATGGAGACATCACACACCCCTGCCGCAAACCTACATTCACTGAGAACCAATCACTTTCCTCTCTTCCTACACGTACACATGCCTTACATCCTCGATAAAAACTTTTCACTGCTTCTAACAACTTTCCTCCCACACCATATATTCTTAATACCTTCCACAGAGCATCTCTATCAACTCTATCATATGCCTTCTCCAGATCCATAAATGCTACATACAAATCCATTTGCTTTTCTAAGTATTTCTCACATACATTCTTCAAAGCAAACACCTGATCCACACATCCTCTACCACTTCTGAAACCACACTGCTCTTCCCCAATCTGATGCTCTGTGCATGCCTTCACCCTCTCAATCAATACCCTCCCATATAATTTGCCAGGAATACTCAACAAACTTATACCTCTGTAATTTGAGCACTCACTCTTATCCCCTTTGCCTTTGTACAATGGCACTATGCACGCATTCCGCCAATCCTCAGGCATTCACCATGAGTCATACACACATTAAATAACCTTACCAACCAGTCAACAATACATGGTTGTTTAATTTGTTTATGGATGGTGTTGTTAGGGAGGTGAATGCAAGAGTTTTGGAAAGAGGGGCAAGTATGAAGTCTGTTGGGGATGAGAGAGCTTGGGAAGTGAGTCAGTTGTTGTTCGCTGATGATACAGCGCTGGTGGCTGATTCATGTGAGAAACTGCAGAAGCTGGTGACTGAGTTTAGTAAAGTGTGTGAAAGAAGAAAGTTAAGAGTAAATGTGAATAAGAGCAAGGTTATTAGGTACAGTAGGGTTGAGGGTCAGTTCAATTGGGAGGTGAGTTTGAATGGAGAAAAACTGGAGGAAGTGAGGTGTTTTAGATATCTGGGAGTGGATCTGGCAGCGGATGGAACCATGGAAGCGGAAGTGGATCATAGGGTGGGGGAGGGGGCGAAAATTCTGGGGGCCTTGAAGAATGTGTGGAAGTCGAGAACATTATCTCGGAAAGCAAAAATGAGTATGTTTGAAGGAATAGTGGTTCCAACAATGTTGTATGGTTGCGAGGCGTGGGCTATGGATAGAGTTGTGCGCAGGAGGATGGATATGCTGGAAATGAGATGTTTGAGGACAATGTGTGGTGTGAGGTGGTTTGATCGAGTGAGTAACGTAAGGGTAAGAGAGATGTGTGGAAATAAAAAGAGTGTGGTTGAGAGAGCAGAAGAGGGTGTTTTGAAGTGGTTTGGGCACATGGAGAGAATGAGTGAGGAAAGATTGACCAAGAGGATATATGTGTTGGAGGTGGAGGGAACGAGGAGAAGAGGGAGACCAAATTGGAGGTGGAAAGATGGAGTGAAAAAGATTTTGTGTGATCGGGGCCTGAACATGCAGGAGGGTGAAAGGAGGGCAAGGAATAGAGTGAATTGGAGTGATGTGGTATACCGGGGTTGACGTGCTGTCAGTGGATTGAATCAAAGCATGTGAAGCGTCTGGGGTAAACCATGGAAAGCTGTGTAGGTATGTATATTTGCGTGTGTGGACGTATGTATATACATGTGTATGGGGGGGGGGGTTGGGCCATTTCTTTCGTCTGTTTCCTTGCGCTACCTCGCAAATGCGGGAGACAGCGACAAAGTATAATAAAAAAAAAATATATATATATATATATATAAGAGAGACTTTTGGATGTTAATGTGCTGAGAGGTGCAACTGGAGGGATGTCTGATCATTATCTTGTGGAGGCTAAGGTGAAGATTTGTATGGGTTTTCAGAAAAGAAGAGTGAATGTTGGGGTGAAGAGGGTGGTGAGAGTAAGTGAGCTTGGGAAGGAGACCTGTGTGAGGAAGTACCAGGAGAGACTGAGTACAGAATGGAAAAAGGTGAGAACAATGGAAGTAAGGGGAGTGGGGGAGGAATGGGATGTATTTAGGAAATCAGTGATGGATTGCGCAAAAGATGCTTGTGGCATGAGAAGAGTGGGAGGTGGGTTGATTAGAAAGGGTAGTGAGTGGTGGGATGAAGAAGTAAGAGTATTAGTGAAAGAGAAGAGAGAGGCATTTGGACGATTTTTGCAGGGGAAAAAATGCAATTGAGTGGGAGATGTATAAAAGAAAGAGACAGGAGGTCAAGAGAAAGGTGCAAGAGGTGAAAAAAAAGGGCAAATGAGAGTTGGGGTGAGAGACTATCAGTAAATTTTAGGGAGAATAAAAAGATGTTCTGGAAGGAGGTAAATAAAGTGCGTAAGACAAGGGAGCAAATGGGAACTTCAGTGAAGGGCGCAAATGGGGAGGTGATAACAAGTAGTGGTGATGTGAGAAGGAGATGGAGTGAGTATTTTGAAGGTTTTTTGGATGTGTTTGATGATAGAGTGGCAGATATAGGGTGTTTTGGTCGAGGTGGTGTGCAAAGTGAGAGGGTTAGGGAAAATGATTTGGTAAACAGAGAAGAGGTAGTGAAAGCTTTGCGGAAGATGAAAGCCGGCAAGGCAGCAGGTTTGGATGGTATTGCAGTGGAATTTATCAAAAAAGGGGGTGACTGTATTGTTGACTGGTTGGTAAGGTTATTTAATGTATGTATGACTCATGGTGAGGTGCCTGAGGATTGGCGGAATGCGTGCATAGTGCCATTGTACAAAGGCAAAGGGGATAAGAGTGAGTGCTCAAATTACAGAGGTATAAGTTTGTTGAGTATTCCTGGTAAATTATATGGGAGGGTATTGATTGAGAGGGTGAAGGCATGTACAGAGCATCAGATTGGGGAAGAGCAGTGTGGTTTCAGAAGTGGTAGAGGATGTGTGGATCAGGTGTTTGCTTTGAAGAATGTATGTGAGAAATACTTAGAAAAGCAAATGGATTTGTATGTAGCATTTATGGATCTGGAGAAGGCATATGATAGAGTTGATAGAGATGCTCTGTGGAAGGCATTAAGAATATATGGTGTGGGAGGAAAGTTGTTAGAAGCAGTGAAAAGTTTTTATCGAGGATGTAAGGCATGTGTACGTGTAGGAAGAGAGGAAAGTGATTGGTTCTCAGTGAATGTAGGTTTGCAGCAGGGGTGTGTGATGTCTCCATGGTTGTTTAATTTGTTTATGGATGGGGTTGTTAGGGAGGTAAATGCAAGAGTTTTGGAAAGAGGGGCAAGTATGAAGTCTGTTGGGGATGAGAGAGCTTGGGAAGTGAGTCAGTTGTTGTTCGCTGATGATATAGCGCTGGTGGCTGATTCATGTGAGAAACTGCAGAAGCTGGTGACTGAGTTTGGTAAAGTGTGTGGAAGAAGAAGTAAATGTGAATAAGAGCAAGGTTATTAGGTACAGTAGGGTTGAGGGTCAAGTCAATTGGGAGGTGAGTTTGAATGGAGAAAAACTGGAGGAAGTGAAGTGTTTTAGATATCTGGGAGTGGATCTGGCAGCGGATGGAACCATGGAAGCGGAAGTGGATCATAGGGTGGGGGAGGGGGCGAAAATTCTGGGGGCCTTGAAGAATGTGTGGAAGTCGAGAACATTATCTCGGAAAGCAAAAATGGGTATGTTTGAAGGAATAGTGGTTCCAACAATGTTGTATGGTTGCGAGGCGTGGGCTATGGATAGATTTGTGCGCAGGAGGATGGATGTGCTGAAAATGAGATATTTGAGGGCAATGAGTGGTGTGAGGTGGTTTGATCGAGTGAGTAACGTAAGGGTAAGAGAGATGTGTGGAAATAAAAAGAGCGTGGTTGAGAGAGCAGAAGAGGGTGTTTTGAAGTGGTTTGGGCACATGGAGAGAATGAGTGAGGAAAGATTGACCAAGAAGATATATGTGTCGGAGGTGGAGGGAACGAGGAGAAGAGGGAGACCAAATTGGAGGTGGAAAGATGGAGTGAAAAAGATTTTGTGTGATCGGGGCCTGAACATGCAGGAGGGTGAAAGGAGGGCAAGGAATAGAGTGAATTGGATCGATGTGGTATACCGGGGTTGACGTGCTGTCAGTGGATTGAATCAAGGCATGTGAAGCGTCTGGGGTAAACCATGGAAAGCCATGTAGGTATGTATATTTGCGTGTGTGTGGACGTATGTATATACATGTGTATGGGGGGGTTGGGCCATTTCTTTCGTCTGTTTCCTTGCGCTACCTCGCAAACGCGGGAGACAGCGAAAAAGAATAATAAAGAAAAAAAAAAAAATATATATATACATATATATATATATATATATATATATATATATATATATATATATATATATATATATATATATATACGTGTACATATTCATACTTGCTGCGCTCAGCCATTCCAGTCGCCATCCCGCCCCACATGAAATGGGACTCCCTCCCCCGGAATGCACATGAGGTACGCTAGGAAAAGACAACAAAGGCCACATTTGTTCACACTCAGTCTCTACCTGTCATGTGTAATGAAACAAAACCACAGCTCCCTTTCCACATCCAGGTTCCACAGAACTTTCTATGGTTTACCCCAGACACTTCACATGCCCTGGTTCAATCCACTGACAGCACATCGACCCCGGTATACCAGAACGTTCCAATTCACTCTATTCCTTGTACGCCTTTCACCCTCCTGCATGTTCAGGGCCCGATCACACTCTTTTTATTACCACACATCTCTGTTCCCTTTCATTACTTACTCGATCAAACTACCCGACACCACATATTGTCCTCAAACATCTCATTTCCAACACATCCACCCTTCTCTGCACAACCCAACCTATAGCCCATGCCTCGCAACCATATAACATTGTTGGAACCACTATTCCTTCAAACATACCCATTTTTGCTTTCCAAGATAATGTTCTCGACTTCCACACATTCTTCAAGGCTTTCAAAACCTTCACCCCCTCCCCCAGCGCCTGTGACTCACTTCCGCTTCCATGGTTCCATCCGCTGCTAAATCCACTTCCATATGTCTAAAACACTTCACTTCCTCCAGTTTTTCTCCATTCAAACTTACCTCCCAACTGATTTGTCCCTCTACCCTACTGTACCTAATAACTTTGCTCTCATTCACATTTACTCTCAGCTTTCTTCTTTCACTCACTTTACTAAACTCAGTCACCAACCTTTGCCGTTTCTTACCCAAATCATCCACCAGCACTGTATCATCAGCGAACAACAACTGACTCACTTCCCAAGCCCTCTCATCCACAACACACTGCATACTTGCCCCTCTCTCAAAAACTCTTGCATTCACCTCCCCAACAACCCCATCCATAAACAAATTAAACAACCATGGAGACATCACGCACCCCTGCCGCAAACCTGACATTCACTGAGAACCAAACACTTTCCTCTCTTCCTACTCGTACACATGCCTTACATCCTCGATAAAAACTTTGCTTCTAACAACTTGCCTCTCGCACCATATACTCTAAATACCTTCCACAGAGCATCTCTATCAACTCTGTCATATAACTTCTTCAGATCCATAAATGCTACATACAAATCCATTTGTTTTTCTAAGTATTTCTCACATACATTCTTCAAAGCAAACACCTGATCCACACATCCTCTACCACTTCTGAAACCACACTGCTCTTTCCCAATCTGATGCTCTGTACATGCCTTCACCCTCTCAATCAATACCCTCCCGTATAATTTCCCAGGAATACTCAACGAACTTATACCTCTGTAATTTGAGCACTCAACTTTATCCCCTTTGCCTTTGTACAATGGCACTATGCATGCATTCCGCCAATCCTCAGGTACTTCACCATAAGCCATACCTACACCTAATATCTTCACCAACCATTCAACAACACAGTCACCCCCTTTTTTAATAAATTCCACTGCAATACCATTCAAACCCACTGCCTTGCCAGCTTTCATCTTCTGCAAAGCTTTTACTAACTCTTCTCTGTTCACCAAACCATTCTCCTTGACCCTATCACTTCGCACACCACTTCAATGAAAACACCCTATATCTGCCACTCTATCACCTAACACATTCAACAAACCTTCAAAATACTCACTCCACCTCCTTCTTATATCACCACTGCTTATTATTACCTCCACATTAGCACCCTTCATCGATTTTCCCATTTTTTCTCTTGTCTTACACACTTAATGTACTACTTTCCAAAACATCTTTTTATTCTCCCTAAAATCTAATTATACTCTCTCACCCCAACTCTCATTTCCCCTCTTTTTCACTTCTTGCACCTTTCTCTTGGCCTCCTGCCTCTTTCTTTTATACATCTCCCAGTCATTTGCACTATTTCCCTGCAAAAATCGTCCAAATGCCTCTCTCTTCTCTTTCACTTATAATCTTACTTCTTGATCCCACCACTCACTACCCTTTCTAATCTGCCCACCTCCCACACTTCTCATGCCACAAGCATCTTTTGCACAAGCCATCATTGCTTCCTTAAATACATCCCATTCCTCCCCCCTCCCCTTGTCCTTTGCTCTCACCTTTTTCCATTCTGCACTCAGTCTCTTCTGGTACTTCCTCACACAGGTCTCTTTCCCAAGCTCACTTACTATCTTCACCCCAACATTCTCTCATCTTTTCTGAAAACCTCTAAAAATTTTCACCTTCGCTTCTATAAGATAATGATCAGACAACCCTCCAGTTGCACCTCTCATCACATCAACATCCAAAATTCTCTCTTTCATGTGCCTATCAATTAAAATGTATTCCAATAACGCTCTTTGGCCATCTCTCCCACTTACATATGTAAACTTATGTATATCTCTCTTTTTATATATATCTTTAATATCCCTGGGGGTAGGGGAGAAAGAATACTTCCCATGTATTCCCAGCGTATCGTAGAAGGTGACTAAATGAGGGTGGGAGCGGGGAGGCTGCAAACCTTGTATTTAGCTTTCTAAAGAGGAAACAGAAGGAGTCAAGCAGGGAGAGCTCATCCTCCTTGAAAGCTCAGATTTAGGTGTCTAAATGTGTGTGTGGCTGTAACCAAGATGAAAAACAAGGAGAGATAGGTAGAACGTTTGAGAAAAAGGACCTAGATGTTTGGGCTTTGAGTGAAACAAAGCTCAAGAGTAAAGGTGAAGAATGGTTTGGGAATGTTTTTGGAGTAAAGTCAGGGGTTAGTGAGAGAACAAGAGCAAAAGAAGGAGTAGCACTCCTCCTGAAGTAGGAGTTGTGGGAATATGTGATGGAGTGTAAGAAAGTAAACTCTAGATTGATATGGGTAAAAGTGAAAATGGATGGAGAGAGATGGGTGGTTATTGGTGCATATGCACCTGAGCATGAGAAGAAAGATCATGAGAGGCAAGTGTTTTGGGAGCAGCTGAGTGAGAGTGTTAGCAGCTCTGATGCACGAGACCGGGTTATAGTGATGAGTGATTTGAATGCAAAGGTAAGTAATGTGGCAGTCGAGGGTATAATTGGTGTACATGGGATGTTCAGTGATTTAAATGGAAATGGTGAAGAGCTTGTGGATTTGTGCAATGAAAAAAAACTGGTGTTTGGAAATACCTGGTTTAAAGTCAATTGGGAGGTGAGTTTGAATGGAGAAAAACTGGAGGAAGTGAAGTGTTTTAGATATCTGGGAGTGGATCTGTCAGCGGATGGAACCATGGAAGCGGAAGTGGATCATAGGGTGGGGGAGGGGGCGAAAATTTTGGGAGCCTTGAAAAATGTGTGGAAGTCGAGAACATTATCTCGGAAAGCAAAAATGGGTATGTTTGAAGGAATAGTGGTTCCAACAATGTTGTATGGTTGCGAGGCGTGGGCTATGGATAGAGTTGTGCGCAGGAGGATGGATGTGCTGGAAATGAGATGTTTGAGGACAATGTGTGGTGTGAGGTGGTTTGATCGAGTAAGTAACGTAGGGTAAGAGAGATGTGTGGAAATAAAAAGAGCGTGGTTGAGAGAACAGAAGAGGGTGTTTTGAAGTGGTTTGGGCACATGGAGAGAATGAGTGAGGAAAGATTGACCAAGAGGATATATGTGTCGGAGGTGGAGGGAACGAGGAGAAGAGGGAGACCAAATTGGAGGTGGAAAGATGGAGTGAAAAGGATTTTGTGTGATCGGGGCCTGAACATGCAGGAGGGTGAAAGGAGGGCAAGGAATAGAGTGAATTGGAGCGATGTGGTATACAGGGGTTGACGTGCTGTCAGTGGATTGAATCAAGGCATGTGAAGCGTCCGGGGTAAACCATGGAAAGCTGTGTAGGTATGTATATTTGCGTGTGTGGACGTGTGTATGTACATGTGTATGGGGGGGGTTGGGCCATTTCTTTCGTCTGTTTCCTTGCGCTACCTCGCAAACGCGGGAGACAGCGACGAGGTATATAAAAAAAAAAAAAAAAACCACTTAAGTATACATATGTGAGCAGGAGAGATGGCCAGAGGGTGCTATTGATTTACGTGTAAAAGAGACTTTTGGATGTTAATGTGTTGAGAGGGGCAGTTGGAGGGATGTCTGACTACTATCTTGAGGAGGCGAATATAAAGATTTGCAGAGGTTTCCAAAAAAGAAGAGAGAATGTTGGGGAGAAGAGAGTAGCAAGAGTAAGTGAGCATGGCAAGGAGACTTGTGTGAGGAAATGCCAGGAAATTTTGATTGCAGAATGGTAAAAGGTGAGAGCAAATGATATGAAGGGAGTTGGGGAGGAATGGGATGTATTTAGGGAAGCAATGATGGCTTGTGCAAAACATACATGTGGTATGAGAAAGGTGGAATGTGGGAAGATTAGAAAGGGTAGTGAATAGCGGGATGAAGAAATAAGACTGTTAGTGAAAGAGAAGAAAGAGGCGTTTGGATGATTTCTGCAGGGAAGTAGTGCAAATGACTGGGAGATGTATAAATGTAAGCAGCAGGAGGTGCAAGAGGTGAAAAAGAGGGCAAAAGAGAGTTGGGGTGAGAGAGTATCATTAAATTTTAGGGAGAATAAAAAAGATGTTTTGGAAGGAGGTAAATAAAGTGCATAAGACAAGAGAACAAATGGGAACATCAGTGAAGGGGGCAAATGAGGAAGTAATAAGAAGTAGCGATAAAGTGAGAAGGAGATGGATTGAATATTTTGAGGGTTTGTTAAATGTGTTTGATGATAGAGTGGCACATATAGGGTGTTTTGGTCAGGGTGGTGTGCAAAGTGAGTGGGGTCAGGGAGAATGGTTTAGTGAAAAGAGAAGTTAGTGAAACCTTTGTGGAAGGTTAAAGCCGGCAAGGCGGCAGGCTTGGATGGTATTCCAGTGGAATTCATAAAAAAGGGAGTGACTGTGGTTGATTGGTTGGTAAGGATATTCAGTGAATATATATGGATCATGGTGAAGTGCCTGAGGATTGGCGGAATGTATGCATGGTGCCATTGTACAAAGGCAAAGGGGATAAAGGTGAGTGTTCAAATCACAGAGGCATAAGTTCGTTGAGTATTCCAGGGAAATTATATGGGAGGGTCTTGATCAAGAGGGCAAAAGCATTTACAGAGCATCAGATTGGGGAAGAGCAATGTGTTCAGAAGTGGTAGAGGATGTGTGGGTCACGTGCTTGCTTTAAAGATTGTATGTGAGAAATACTTAGAAAAACAAATGGATTTGTATGTAGCCTTTATGGATCTGGAGAAGGCATAAGATAGGGTGGATAGAGATGTTTTGTGGAAGGTTTTAAGAGTATAGGAGTGGGAGGTAAGTTGCTAGAAGCAGTGAAGTTTTTACCAAGGATGTAAGGCATGTGTATGAGTAGGAAGAGAGAAAAGTGATTGGTTCTCAGTGAATGTCGGTTCGTGGCAGGGGTGCATGATTTGTCCATGGTTGTTTAATTTGTTTATGGATGGGTTGGTTAGAGAGGTGAATGCAAGAGTTTTGGAAAGAGGGGCAAGTATGCAGTCTGTGGTAGATGAGAGGGCTTGGGAAGTAAGTCAGTTGTTGTTTGCTGATGACACAGCACTGGTGGATGATTTGGGTGAGAAACTGCAGAAGTTGGTGACTGAGTTTGGTAAAGTGTGTGAAAGAAGAAAGTTGAGAGGAAATGTGAATAAGAGCAAGGTTATTAGGTTCAGTAGAGTTGACAGACAAATTAATTGGGAAGTAAGTTTGAATGGAGAAAAAATGGAGGAAGTGAAGTGTATTAGATATCTGGTAGTGGACTCAGCAGTGGGTGGAATCATGGAAGCAAAAGGTTCTGGGAGTGTTAAAGAATGTGTGGAAGGTGAGAACATTATATCGGAGAGCAAAAATGGGTATATTTCAAGGAATAGTGGTTCCAACGTTATATGGTTGCGAGACATGGGCTATAAATAGGGCTGTACTGAGGAGGGTGGACGTGTTGGAAATGAGATGTTTGAGGACAATATGTGGCATGAGGTGGTTTGATCGCACAAGTAATGAAAGGGTAAGGGAGATGTGTGGTAATAAAAAGACTGTGGTTGAGAAAACAGAAGTGGGTGTGTAGAAACGGTTTGGACACATGGAGAATGAGTGAGGAAAGATTGACAAAGAGGATATATGTGTCAGAGGTGGAGGGAAGAAGGAGAAGTGGGAGACCAAACTGGAGGTAGAAGGATGGAGTGAAAAAGATGCTGAGCGACCAGGGCCTGAACATACAGGAGGGTGAAAGGCGTGCAAGGAACAGAGTGAACTGGAATGATGTGGTATACCGGGGTCGACGTGCTGTCAATGTATTGAACCAGGGCATATGAAGCTTCTTGCAGTAAACCATGGAAAGGTCTGTGGGTCCGTAGGGCCTGGATGTGGAAAGGGAGCTGTGGTTTCAGTGCATTACACATGACAACTACAGATTGAGTGTGAACAAAGGTGGCCTTTTTTGCCTGTTCCTCGCACTGCCTTGCTGTTGGTGGGGATGCTATTTCAAGTGTGGCGGTGCGGCGACGGGAATGGATGAAGGCAGCAAGTATGGATATGTACATGTGTATATATATGTATGTCTGTGTATATGTGTATGGGGACGTTTATACATGTGTATTTGGGGGGGGTTGGTCCATTCCTCGTCTGTTTCCTTGCACTACCTCGCAAACGCGGGAGACAGTGGTTAAGTACTATAAGTATATAAAATAACATTTATTTCATATCCTTACCAACCAATCAACAACACAGTCAATCCTTTTTTAATAAATTCCACTACAATACCACCCAAACCTGCTGCCTTCCCAGCTTTCATCTCACAAAGCTTTCACCACCTCTTCTCTTTATCAAACAATTCTCCCTGACCCTCTCCCTTCACATATCACCTAGACCAAAACACCCAATATCTGCCACTCCATCATCAAACATATTCAATAAACCTTCAAAATACTCACTCCAACTCCTCACTTCATCAGTACTTGTTACAACCTCCTGATTAGCTCCCTTCACTGATGTTCCCATTTGTTCTCTTGTCTTACACACTTTATTTATCTCCTTCTAAAACATCTTTTTATTCTCCCTAAAATATAATGATACTCTCTCACCCCAACTCTCATTTGCCTTCTTTTTCACCTCTTCTACCATTTTCTTGACCTCCTGCCACTTTCTTTTATACACCTCCCAGTCATATGCACTACTTACCTGCAAAAATCATCCAAACACCTCTCTCTTCTCTTTCACTAACAATCTTACTTCTCCATCCCATCACTCACTACCCTTTCCAATCTGCCCACCTCCCACCTTTCTCATGCCACAAGCATCTTTCATGCAAGCCATCACTACTTCTCTAAATACATCCCATTCCTCCCACACTCCCCTCATGTACTTGCCTCTCATGATCTTTCTCTCATGACCAGGTGCAGAGGCACCAATAATTGCTCATCTCTTTCCATCCTCTTTCAGTTTTACCCATATCAATCTAGAGTTTCTTACACTTTCTTACACTCTATCACATATTCACACAACTCCAACTTCAGGAGGAGTGCTACTCCTTCCTTTGTTCTTGTCCTCTCACCATCCCCAACTTTACTCCCAAGAAATTCCCAAACCACTCTTCTCCTTTCCCCTTGACATTTGTATTCATAAATATGTATTTTATCTATTTATACTCCTGAAACAGGAGTTGTGGGAGTATGTGATAGAGTGTAAGAAAGTAAATTCTTGATTAATATGGGTAAAACTGAAAGTTGATAGAGAGAGGTGGGTGATTATTGGTGCATATGCACCTGGGCATGAGAAGAAAGATCAAGAAAGGCAAGTGTTTTGGGAGCAGCTGAATGAGTGTGTTAGTGGTTTTGATGAACGAGACCGGGTTATAGTGATGGGTGATTTGAATGCAAAGGTGAGTAATGTGGCAGTTGAGGGAATAATTGGTATACATGGGGTGTTCAGTGTTGTAAATGGAAATGGTGAAGAGCTTGTAGATTTATGTGCTGAAAAAGGACTGATGATTGGGAATACCTGGTTTAAAAAGCGAGATATACATAAGTATACTTATGTAAGTAGGAGAGATGGCCAGAGAGCGTTATTCGATTACGTGTTAATTGACAGGCGTGCGAAAGAGAGACTTTTGGATGTTAATGTGCTGAGAGGTGCAACTGGAGGGATGTCTGATCATTATCTTGTGGAGGCTAAGGTGAATATTTGTATGGGTTTTCAGAAAAGAAGAGTGAATGTTGGGGTGAAGAGGGTGGTGAGAGTAAGTGAGCTTGGGAAGGAGACCTGTGTGAGGAAGTACCAGAAGAGACTGAGTACAGAATGGAAAAAGGTGAGAACAATGGAAGTAAGGGGAGTGGGGGAGGAATGGGATGTATTTAGGGAATCAGTGATGGATTGCGCAAAAGATGCTTGTGGCATGAGAAGAGTGGGAGGTGGGTTGATTAGAAAGGGTGGTGGGATGAAGAAGTAAGAGTATTAGTGAAAGAGAAGAGAGAGGCATTTGGACGATTTTTGCAGGGAAAAAATGCAATTGAGTGGGAGATGTATAAAAGAAAGAGACAGGAGGTCAAGAGAAAGGTGCAAGAGGTGAAAAAAAGGGCAAATGAGAGTTGGGGTGAGAGAGTATCATTAAATTTTAGGGAGAATAAAAAGATGTTCTGGAAGGAGGTAAATAAAGTGCGTAAGACAAGGGAGCAAATGGGAACTTCAGTGAAGGGCGCAAATGGGGAGGTGATAACAAGTAGTGGTGATGTGAGAAGGAGATGGAGTGAGTATTTTGAAGGTTTGTTGAATGTGTTTGATGATAGAGTGGCAGATATAGGGTGTTTTGGTCGAGGTGGTGTGCAAAGTGAGAGGGTTAGGGAAAATGATTTGGTAAACAGAGAAGAGGTAGTGAAAGCTTTGCGGAAGATGAAAGCCGGCAAGGCAGCAGGTTTGGATGGTATTGCAGTGGAATTTATTAAAAAAGGGGGTGACTGTATTGTTGACTGGTTGGTAAGGTTATTTAATGTATGTATGACTCATGGTGAGGTGCCTGAGGATTGGCGGAATGCGTGCATAGTGCCATTGTACAAAGGCAAAGGGGATAAGAGTGAGTGCTCAAATTACAGAGGTATAAGTTTGTTGAGTATTCCTGGTAAATTATATGGGAGGGTATTGATTGAGAGGGTGAAGGCATGTACAGAGCATCAGATTGGGGAAGAGCAGTGTGGTTTCAGAAGTGGTAGAGGATGTGTGGATCAGGTGTTTGCTTTGAAGAATGTATGTGAGAAATACTTAGAAAAGCAAATGGATTTGTATGTAGCATTTATGGATCTGGAGAAGGCATATGATAGAGTTGATAGAGATGCTCTGTGGAAGGTATTAAGAATATATGGTGTGGGAGGAAAGTTGTTAGAAGCAGTGAAAAGTTTTTATCGAGGATGTAAGGCATGTGTACGTGTAGGAAGAGAGGAAAGTGATTGGTTCTCAGTGAATGTAGGTTTGCGGCAGGGGTGTGTGATGTCTCCATGGTTGTTTAATTTGTTTATGGATGGGGTTGTTAGGGAGGTAAATGCAAGAGTTTTGGAAAGAGGGGCAAGTATGAAGTCTGTTGGGGATGAGAGAGCTTGGGAAGTGAGTCAGTTGTTGTTCGCTGATGATACAGCGCTGGTGGCTGATTCATGTGAGAAACTGCAGAAGCTGGTGACTGAGTTTGGTAAAGTGTGTGGAAGAAGAAAGTTAAGAGTAAATGTGAATAAGAGCAAGGTTATTAGGTACAGTAGGGTTGAGGGTCAAGTCAATTGGGAGGTGAGTTTGAATGGAGAAAAACTGGAGGAAGTGAAGTGTTTTAGATATCTGGGAGTGGATCTGGCAGCGGATGGAACCATGGAAGCGGAAGTGGATCATAGGGTGGGGGAGGGGGCGAAAATTCTGGGGGCCTTGAAGAATGTGTGGAAGTCGAGAACATTATCTCGGAAAGCAAAAATGGGTATGTTTGAAGGAATAGTGGTTCCAACAATGTTGTATGGTTGCGAGGCGTGGGCTATGGATAGAGTTGTGCGCAGGAGGATGGATGTGCTGGAAATGAGATGTTTGAGGACAATGTGTGGTGTGAGGTGGTTTGATCGAGTGAGTAACGTAAGGGTAAGAGAGATGTGTGGAAATAAAAAGAGCGTGGTTGAGAGAGCAGAAGAGGGTGTTTTGAAGTGGTTTGGGCACATGGAGAGGATGAGTGAGGAAAGATTGACCAAGAGGATATATGTGTCGGAGGTGGAGGGAACGAGGAGAAGAGGGAGACCAAATTGGAGGTGGAAAGATGGAGTGAAAAAGATTTTGTGTGATCGGGGCCTGAACATGCAGGAGGGTGAAAGGAGGGCAAGGAATAGAGTGAATTGGAGCGATGTGGTATACCGGGGTTGACGTGCTGTCAGTGGATTGAATCAAGGCATGTGAAGCGTCTGGGGTAAACCATGGAAAGCTGTGTAGGTATGTATATTTGCGTGTGTGGACGTATGTATATACATGTGTATGGGGGTGGGTTGGGCCATTTCTTTCGTCTGTTTCCTTGCGCTACCTCGCAAACGCGGGAGACAGCGAAAAAAAAAAATATATATATATATACATATATACTTATCCATACTTGCTGCTTCATACATTCCCATCGCCACCCCACCATACATGAAAATGACACCCCCTCCCCCCGCACACATACGAGATAGTGCTAGGAAAGGACACCAAATGCCATATTTGTTCACACTCAAGTCTCCAGCTATCATATGTAATGCACCCAAATCACAGCTTCCTTTCCACATCCAGTCCCCACAAAACTTTCCATGGTTTACCCCAGACACTTCACATGCCATGGTTCAATCCAATGACAGCACATCGACCCAAGTATACCACATCGTTTCAATTCACTCTCTTCCTTGCATGCCTTTCACCCTCCTGTATGCTTAGGCCCCGATTGCTCAAAATCTTCTTCACTCTATCCTTCCATTTCCAATTTTGTCCCCCACTTCTCCTTGTTCTCTTCACCTCTTTCCTCACTCATTCTCTCCATGTGACCAAACCACTTCAATACATCCTCTTCTGCTCTCTCAACCGCACTATTTCTATTCCCACATATCTCTCTTACGATTTCATCACTTACTGGATCAAACCACTTCACACCACACATTGTCCTCAAACATCTCATTTCCAGCACATCCACCCTCCTGCGCACAACTCTATCCATAGCCCACGCCTCGCAACCATACAACATTGTTGGAACCACTATTCCTTCAAACATACCCATTTTTGCTTTCCAAGATAATGTTCTCAACTTCCACACATTCTTCAAGGCTCCCAGGATTTTCGCCCCCTCCCCCACCCTATGATTCACTTCCGCTTCCATGTTTCCATCCGCTGCCAGATCCACTCCCAGATATCTAAAACACTTTACTTCCTCCAGTTTTTCTCCATTCAAACTTACCTCCCAATTGACTTGACCCTCAACCCTACTGTACCTAATAACCTTGCTCTTATTCACATTTACTCCTAACTTTCTTCTTTCACACACTTTACCAAACTCAGTCACCAGCTTCTGCAGTTTCTCACATGAATCAGCCACCAGTGCTGTATCATCAGCGAACAACAACTGACTCACTTCCCAAGCTCTCTCATCCCCAACAGACTTCATACTTGCCCCTCTTTCCAAAACTCTTGCATTCACCTACCTAACAACCCCATCCATAAACAAATTAAACAACCATGGAGACATCACACACCCCTGCCGCACACCTACGTTCACTGAGAACCAATTACTTTTCTCTCTTCCTACACGTACACATGCCTTACATCCTCAATAAAAACTTTTCACTGCTTCTAACAACTTGCCTGCCACACCATATATTCTTAATACCTTCCACAGAGCATCTCTATCATCTCTATCATATGCCTTCTCCAGATCCATAAATGCTACATACAAATCCATTTGCTTTTCCAAGTATTTCTCACATACATTCTTCAAAGCAAACACCTGATCCACACATCCTCTACCACTTCTGAAACCACATACACACACATATATATATATATTTCTTTTTTTTTTTTGCTTTGTCGCTGTCTCCCGCGTTTGCGAGGTAGCGCAAGGAAACAGACGAAAGAAATGGCCCAACCCCCCCCCATACACATGTATATACATACGTCCACACAAGCAAATATACATACCTACACAGCTTTCCATGGTTTACCCCAGATGCCTCACATGCCTTGATTCAATCCACTGACAGCACGTCAACCCCGGTATACCACATCGATCCAATTCACTCTATTCCTTGCCCTCCTTTCACCCTCCTGCATGTTCAGGCCCCGATCACACAAAATCTTTTTCACTCCATCTTTCCACCTCCAATTTGGTCTCCCTCTTCTCCTCGTTCCCTCCACCTCCGACACATATATTCTCTTGGTCAATCTTTCCTCACTCATTCTCTCCATGTGCCCGAACCATTTCAAAACACCCTCTTCTGCTCTCTCAACCACGCTCTTTTTATTTCCACACATCTCTCTTACCCTTACGTTACTTACTCGATCAAACCACCTCACACCACATATTGTCCTCAAACATCTCATTTCCAGCACATCCATCCTCCTGCGCACAACTCTATCCATAGCCCACGTCTCGCAACCATACAACACTGTTGGAACCACTATTCCTTCAAACATACCCATTTTTGCTTTCCGAGATAATGTTCTCGACTTCCACACATTCTTCAAGGCTCCCAGAATTTTCGCCCCCTCCCCCACCCTATGATCCACTTCCGCTTCCATGGTTCCATCCGCTGCCAGATCCACTCCCAGATATCTAAAACACTTCACTTCCTCTAGTTTTTCTCCATTCAAACTCACCTCCCAATTGACTTGACCCTCAACCCTACTGTACCTAATAACCTTGCTCTTATTCACATTTACTCTTAACTTTCTTCTTTCACACACTTTACCAAACTCAGTCACCAGCTTCTGCAGTTTCTCACATGAATCAGCCACCAGCGCTGTATCATCAGTGAACAACAACTGACTCACTTCCCAAGCTCTCTCATCCCCAACAGACTTCATACTTGCCCCTCTTTCCAAAACTCTTGCATTCACCTCCCTAACAACCCCATCCATAAACAAATTAAACAACCATGGAGACATCACACACCCCTGCCGCAAACCTACATTCACTGAGAACCAATCACTTTCCTCTCTTCCTACACGTACACATGCCTTACATCCTTGATAAAAACTTTTCACTGCTTCTAACAACTTGCCTCCCACACCATATATTCTTAATACCCTCCACAGAGCATCTCTATCAACTCTATCATATGCCTTCTCCAGATCCATAAATGCTACATACAAATCCATTTGCTTTTCTAAGTATTTCTCACATACATTCTTCAAAGCAAACACCTGATCCACACATCCTCTACCACTTCTGAAACCACACTGCTCTTCCCCAATCTGATGCTCTGTACATGCCTTCACCCTCTCAATCAATATCCTCCCATATAATTTACCAGGAATACTCAACAAACTTATACCTCTGTAATTTGAGCACTCACTCTTATCCCCTTTGCCTTTGTACAATGGCACTATGCACGCATTCCGCCAATCCTCAGGCACCTCACCATGAGTCATACATACATTAAATAACCTTACCAACCAGTCAACAATACAGTCACCCCCTTTTTTAATAAATTCCACTGCAATACCATCCAAACCTTATCATACTTTGTCGCTGTCTCCCGCATCAGCGAGGAAGCATAAGGATACAGATGATAGAATGGCCCAACCCACCCACATACACATGTGTACCTATACGTTTCAATGTATACATATATATACATACACAGACATGTACATATATACACATGTACATAATCTATACTTGCTGCCTTTCTTCAATCCCATCACCACCCTGCCACACATTAAATGACACTCCCCTTTCCCCACATGCGTGAAAGGTAGTGTTAGGAAAAGACAACAAAGGCCACATTCGTTCACACTCAGTCTCTAGCTGTCATGTATAATGAACCAAAACCACAGCTTCCTTTACATATCCAGGCCCCACAAAACTTTCCTTGGTTTACCCCAGATGCTTCACATGCCCTGGTTCAATCCATTGACAGCACATCGACCTTGAAAAACCACATTGTTCCAATTCACTCTATTCCTTGCATGCCTTTCACCCTCCTGCATGTTCAGGCCCCGATCGCTCAAAATCTTTTTCACTCCATCCTTCCACCTCCATTTTGGTCTCTCACTTCTCATTCCCTACACCTCTGACACATATATCCTCTTTGTCACTCTTTCATTACTCACTCTCTCCATGTGACTAAACCATTTCAACACACCCTGTGTGCGTGTGTGTGTGTGTGTGTGTGTGTGTGTGCATATGAGTGGATGAGCCGTTCTTTGTCTGTTACCTGGCACTACCTCGCTGATGCAGGAAATGGTAATCTAGTTTAATAAAGTAAAAATGAAAAAGATATATATATACTACTCTCCCAGGAGTGTCTTTTATCTATATAGGGTTCTTACAGAGCTTGGTAAGATGGCCATAACTACCAAGCAGGACCAAAATTATAAAGCACGGTGTTGGGTGTGACTGTCCTTAAGATACACAAATACATTCATATAAAACCATTATGCTGTCATCAGTGAAAAATTACCTGACATTTGTTTGGATTTAACAAACTCTGTCCAGTTTGTTTATGCATATATAAAGCAGATGAAGCTGCAATACAAAAAGAAAATTTGCCTGTGGTGTTCTAAAACGCATAATCTCCTATATCACTGATGCACTCCACAGTAGGTACTTGTAAGAAGGCAGCCAATGACCAGGAAGGTATATTACCAGTACTACCCATCTGGGTATAAGGAAGATCAGAGACAGTTACATAGTGAGACAGCACTTCAGTGGCTGTCAAGTTGCCCTCCTTCGACTCAGGTAGCAACATTTAATTTCTGCCTCACCCACACATAACAGTGGACAAACAGCCAACTCACGCAGCTCATTCTTCCCTGCTCTATATTTTTCTGCAGAGTGCTATGAGGTGGTCCAGCATATTGGCAAAATGGTAGGAGCAATTAATAGAAGCAATAGGTTAGACAGGAACATTACATAGAAGTAGTAGGTAGGAACATTAGATATGAGTATTAAGTAGAAACATTATGTTGGATCACCATGACACATTAGGCAACAGAAGTTAGTGGGAACATTAGGTAGGAGCCTCTGAAAGCACTTACTAAAGTTGCCCTCTGCCAGTAGCCTACAAGGGGTAAGGCACCAAAGGCTACAAAGCACACTGGAATTGAGCAGTTATGGAGACTCATTTGCCATGGCCACCCCCTCACCTTAAGGGAATTCCCCACAGGGTTTAGGCATCAGATATAGATAGCATTCTACAAAATGCTGCCTTGCACTGTAAAATCTCTGACTAAATCTGAGTTTTGCAACTATGATGAGTGATTTCGTTTATATTCATTCATTATACCTTGTCGCTATCTCCCGCATCAGCGCAAGGAAAGAAATGGCCCAACCCAACCTAATATACATGTATATACATAAATGCCCACACACGCAAATATACATACCCATACATTTCAATGTATACATACATATACATACACAGACATATACATATATACACATGTACTTATTCACACCAGCTGCTTCATCCATTCCCGTCGCCATCCCGCCACAAATGAAATGGCACCCCCCTCCCCCACGCATGCGAGCAAGGTAGTGCTAGGAAAGAACAAAGGCCACATTCATTCACACTCAGTCTCTAGCTGTCATGCGTAATGCACCGAAACCACAGCTCCCTTTCCACATCCAGGTCCAACAAAACTTTCCATGGCTTACCGCAGATGTTGCACATGCCCTGGTTCAATCCATTGACAGCACGTTGACCCCAGTATACCACATCATTCCAATTCACTCTATTCCTTGCATGCCTTTAACCTTCCTGTATGTTCAGGCCTCAATCGCTCAAAATCTTTTTCATTCCATCCTTCCACCTCCAATTTAGTTTCCCACTTCTCCTCGTTCCCTCCACCTCTGACACATATATCCTCTTTCTCAATCTTTCCTCACTCATTCTCTCCATGTAACCAAACTATTTCAATACAACCTCTTCTGCTCTCTCAACCACACTCTTTTTATTACCACACATCTCTCTTACCCTTTCATTGCTTACCCAATCAAACCACCTGTCACCACATATTGTCCTCAAACATCTCATTTCCAACACATCCACCCTCCTCTGCACAACACTATGTATATCCCATGCCTCGCAACCTTTTAACATTGTTGGAACCACTATTCCTTCAAACATACCCATTTTTGCTCTCCGAGATAACGTTCTCGCCTTCCACACATTCTTCAACACTCCCAGAACCTTCACCCCATCACCCACCCAGTGACTCACTTCCCCATCCATGGTTCCATCTGCTGCCAAATCCACTCCCAGATATCTAAAACACTTCACTTCCTCCAGTTTTTCTCCATTCAAACTTACCTCCCAATTGACTTGACCCTCAACCCTACTGTACCTAATAACCTTGCTCTTATTCACATTTACTCTCAGTTTTCTTCTTTCACACACTTTACCAAATTCAGTCACCAGCTTCTGAAGTTTCTCACCCAATTCAGCCACCAGTGCTGTATCATCAGCAAACAACAACTGACTCATTTCCCAAGCCCTCTCATCCACAACAGACTGCATACTCACTCCTCTCTCCAAAACTCTTGCATTCACCTCCCTAACAACCCCATCCATATACAAATTAAACAACCATGGAGACATTATGCATCCCTGCCGCAAATCGACATTCACTGGAAACCAATCACTTTCCTCTTCCTACTCGTACACATGCCTTACATCCTTGATAAAAACTTTTCACTGCTTCTAGCAACTTACCTCCCACACCATATACTCTTAATACCTTCCACAGAGCATCTCTATCAATGTTATCATAAGCCTTCTCCAGATCCAAATATGCTACATACAAATCCATTTGCTTTTCTAAGTATTTCTCACATACATTCTTCAAAGCAAACACCTAATCCACACATCCTCTGCCACTTCTAAAACCACACTGCTCTTCCCCAACCTGATGCTCTGTACATGCCTTCACTCGCTCAATCAATAGCCTCCCATATAATTTCCAAGGATGTCTAAAATAAGGACCTTATTTCAACACAAGAAGATCTATCCCATACAGTCAGATTTCTATTTCTCTATGGACATCTGAGCTCACTGTTTACCTTCTGAATGAAACAATCCAAGAAATAATGAAGTGGAGTATCTAATTTCAATAACTATCGAATTTCAATGATATCAGAATGCATGTGTCATCTGCACCATTAAAACGGACAAGATATCTTCATGTTTTAATATCTATTGGTATTTTACATTACTTTGTTATTATCTAGCCATACATTTTTCTCTCCCTCACAACCTTAGGAGTATAAAGGGAAAATCCCATAATCTTAAACATCATTTCACAAAAGAGATGATTCCAGTAAAGTAAACCACAGATCTTAAGCTTATCAAATGCATGTCTGCTAATGAATAAATTACTCCTAAACAAACCAAACTAAAACTGGTCTAAACAAATCAAACCAAAACTGATCTAGCCAAATCAAACAACCTAACAAGCCAAACTAAAACTAATCTAATCAAATCAAACCAAAAATCTAAATCAGATGACAAATACTTCTGCTCCTACCGACAGTTCATCCTCTAATTTTCACCAACAGTTTGTCCTTTATGAAAGTTCATCCCCTTCTTTAAGCTAGGTCTGGGTGTCTCAAGTTGGGTTGGGTTGTAATTGGCTGGTTTGTTTAGAAAGGTTACATTAAGCTTACCAACGTCTGTAAAATTTTGCAGACACTGTCAGCAAAAATCACAAGTGTAGGTAAATATGTGAAGTAAGTGCTGGTCGAGGTCCAAGTGACTGGCACCTTAGGAGGAAACGAAGTGAATGGGGCTCGAGGTATCCAAAACAAATAATTGTTTTTTCTTCATTAGTCAAAAATGCAGAATCTGATCTGTGACTTTAGACAAGATATCAAACATCTATGGGGGTAACGTAGCCATCATCACTGTCAGTGTTTCATGATTGGTCAGTTGATTTGTAAGGAAAGATCTTCCTCTGGAGAATCAAAGTTGCTCATCCTACTACCCACCGTACCTCATGATCGCCTGCACCTCAACTGGTTTATTGTGCATGTCCTTAACTTATGTGCACCAAGACAAATCTTTGTAAGTTAACTTGCGTGGAATACACTATATGTATACTTAGATATATATATTTATATCACTGAATATGGAAGGTACGGCAAATATACTTCGCAGGATAGAGACTACTCCTAAACTTTCGCTGCATACAGACTATTTCCACATTTTCACTAAATCGGCATTTTCATTCAATTTCGATTCAGTTGAGTGATTCAAGTGAGCTTTTCTATATGGTTGAAACACTCAGAACATATCAATGCTTACCTGGTCTTTCAGTTTTAGTGCGTCTTACTGACTTCCACTTATTTCACATACAAACACTATAATTCATAAATGTGTAGGCACAGTTTTTAGATCATAACTCATCAACTGACATTGCCACAACAGATAGACCCCAACGTCAAGTACATAATAACGGCCGCTCCCGCCAGAGGTCACCATCTACCAATGTTATTGTCCAACCAATTTGTTGTCCTCCAACGTTTGTATACCTGATTACCTGCTCAAATTCACCCTCATATTTTAGGTAGAATTGTATGAAATACATACCTTATTAAACGTAAATACCGGTCAAAGATGTTTTTGAAACTATTCAAAGATGAAACTTGTCCAACAATATGTCATGAAAGTTTCTTTCTGTCTGTATTAACCGTATATTACAGGAGTTTCTTAACTTGTAAGTTGACCTGCTTCTTAGAGATTTTAGATTAGTCCTTTATAATTGTGTTTTTCTACTGGCTCAAACATTTTCTTTTTCCTTTCACACTATTCGCTATCTACCACGTTAGCGAGGTAGCGCAATGAAACAGACGAAAGAATGGCCCAACCCACCCACATACACATGTATATGCATGCACGTCAACACACGCAAATAAACATACCTATACATCTCAACGTATATATATATATATATATATATATATATATATATATATATATATATATATATATATATATATATATATATATATATATATATTCTCATGCCACAAGCATCTTTTGCGCAATCCATCACTGATTCCCTTAATACATCCCATTCCTCCCCCACTCCCCTTACTTCCATTGTTCTCACCTTTTTCCATTCTGTACTCAGTCTCTCCTGGTACTTCCTCACACAAGTCTCCTTCCCAAGCTCACTTACTCTCACCACCCTCTTCACCCCAACATTCACTCTTCTTTTCTGAAAACCCATACAAATCTTCACCTTAGCCTCCACAAGATAATGATCAGACATCCCTCCAGTTGCACCTCAGCACATTAACATCCAAAAGTCTCTCTTTCGCGCGCCTGTCTATTAACACGTAATCCAATAACGCTCTCTGGCCATCTCTCCAACTTACATACGTATACTTATGTATATCTCGCTTTTTAAACCAGGTATTCCCAATCACCAGTCCTTTTTCCAGCACATAAATCTACAAGCTCTTCACCATTTCCATTTACAACACTGAACACCCCATGTATACCAATTATTCCCTCAACTGCCACATTACTCACCTTTGAATTCAAATCACCCATCACTATAACCCGGTCTCGTGCATCAAAACCACTAACATACTCATTCAGAAGAGTGGGAGGTGGGTTGATTAGAAAGGGTAGTGAGTGGTGGGATGAAGAAGTAAGATTATTAGTAAAAGAGAAGAGAGAGGAATTTGGACGATTTTTGCAGGGAAAAAATGGAATTGAGTGGGAGATGTATAAAAGAAAGAGACAGGAGGTCAAGAGAAAGGTGCAAGAGGTGAAAAAGAGGGCAAATGAGAGTTGGGGTGAGAGAGTATCATTAACTTTTAGGGAGAATAAAAAGATGTTCTGGAAGGAGGTAAATAAAGTGCGTAAGACAAGGGAGCAAATGGGAACTTCAGTGAAGGGCGCAAATAGGGAGGTGATAACAAGTAGTGGTGATGTGAGAAGGAGATGGAGTGAGTATTTTGAAGGTTTGTTGAATGTGTTTGATGATAGAGTGGCAGATATAGGGTGTTTTGGTCGAGATGGTGTGCAAAGTGAGAGGGTTAGGGAAAATGATTTGGTAAACAGAGAAGAGGTAGTAAAGGCTTTGCGGAAGATGAAAGCCGGCAAGGCAGCAGGTTTGGATGGTATTGCAGTGGAATCTATTAAAAAAGGGGTGACTGTATTATTGACTGGCTGGTAAGGATATTTAATGTATGTATGACTCATGGTGAGGTGCCTGAGGATTGGCGGAATGCGTGCATAGTGCCATCGTACAAAGGCAAAGGGGATAAGAGTGAGTGCTCAAATTACAGAGGTATAAGTTTGTTGAGTATTCCTGGTAAATTATATGGGAGGATATTGATTGAGAGGGTGAAGGCATGTACAGAGCATCAGATTGGGGAAGAGCAGTGTGGTTTCAGAGGTAGTAGAGGATGTGTGGATCAGGTGTTTGCTTTGAAGAATGTATGTGAGAAATACTTAGAAAAGCAAATGGATTTCTATGTAGCATTTATGGATCTGGAGAAGGCATATGATAGAGTTGATAGAGATGCTCTGTGGAAGGTATTAAGAATATATGGTGTGGGAGGCAAGTTGTTGGAAGCAGTGAAAAGTTTTTATCGAGGATGTAAGGCATGTGTACGTGTAGGAAGAGAGGAAAGTGATTGGTTCTCAGTGAATGTAGGTTTGCGGCAGGGGTGTGTGATGTCTCCATGGTTGTTTAATTTGTTTATGGATGGGGTTGTTAGGGAGGTGAATGCAAGAGTTTTGGATAGAGGGGCAAGTATGAAGTCTGTTGGGGATGAGAGAGCTTAGGAAGTGAGTCAGTTGATGCTCGCTGATGATACAGCGCTGGTGGCTGATTCATGTGAGAAACTGCAGAAGCTGGTGACTGAGTTTGGTAAAGTGTGTGAAAGAAGAAAGTTAAGAGTAAATG
>NC_092235.1:36696632-36815669 GCF_036320965.1 Panulirus ornatus | reverse complement strand
TGCCTACAATGTGTCTAGCAGTTTATCCTACCATCTACTTACAAATTAACCATACTTTAAGAGAGCATGGATATGTTGCTTATACCGATTCTACATATTACACTTATATTTTTGAGGCAATCAACGATGCTTTAGTTGAATATCATATCAGGTAAAGAAATAAATATTTACGTGGTATCATGGCCAAGGGAAGATGGCTGATTGTTGTGTTGCATGTTGGCGACACGATAGATGTATTCTACATGAACTCGTAGCATATCAGGTTGACATACTATTCTAATGATGCTTCTGTAAGACGAGAGGATTCATCACTTGTCTAGGGATACAGTACCACCATAACCTTCATAATCGGGTAAGAAACAACGTTTTAAGTTGGAATGTTGAGCTCTGGGTCTGTCTTATATCTTGATCCTCAACATACATCCTGTGGCAAGACCATATACATACTACCTATGTATATGGATCATAATCACAAGTCAATAGGTTTGGTTTCTTGTTAGGAAAGTCTAACTAATGATCACATGTACTGGATTATATTTTCAGTTTAATTCGAACACTTGGCAGAAACAGTACATAGCAGTTAAGCTCAAATATATTGTATGGAAAATAATACACGCACTTATAGCTCTCATATATATATATATATATATATATATATATATATATATATATATATATATATATATATATATAAAGCTTATACGCCCATTGCTTAGGCCCCCGACCGTTATAGGTGCCTTCTAGTCCCGACCGTTCTATGGCAACCTTTAGAATGCAGGAATTGGTGTTCACTGACACCATAGGTTTTCACATTTGGGGGGAACATGCCCTCGGACCCCCTTAGAACTCGTGTCTGAAGGAGTTGGAAAGGTGGAGGGGGGCCACCAAAACAGAGGCAAATGAGAGTTGGGGTGAGAGAGTATCATTAAATTTTAGGGAGAATAAAAAGATGTTTTGAAAGGAGGTAAATAAAGTATGTAAGACAAGGGAACAAATGGGAACTTCAGTGAAGGGTGCTAATGGGGAGGTGATAACAAGTAGTGGTGATGTGAGAAGGAGATGGAGTGAGTATTTTGAAGGTTTGTTGAATGTGTTTGATGATAGAGTGGCAGATATAGGGTGTTTTGGTTGAGGTGGTGTGCAAAGTGAGAGGGTTAGGGAAAATGATTTGGTAAACAAAGAAGAGGTAGTAAAAGCTTTGCGGAAGATGAAAGCTGGCAAGGCTGCGGGTTTGGATGGTATTGCAGTGGAATTTATTAAAAAAGGGGATGACTGTATTGTTGACTGGTTGGTAAGGTTATTTAATGTATGTATGACTCATGGTGAGGTGCCTGAGGATTGGCGGAATGCTTGCATAGTGCCATTGTACAAAGGCAAAGGGGATAAAAGTGAGTGCTCAAATTACAGAGGTATAAGTTTGTTGAGTATTCCCGGGAAATTATATGGGAGGGTATTGATTGAGAGGGTGAAGGCATGTACAGAGCATCAGATTAGGGAAGTGAAGTGTGGTTTCAGAAGTGGTAGAGGATGTGTGGATCAGGTGTTTGCTTTGAAGAATGTATGTGACAAATTCTTAGAAAAGCAAATGGATTTGTATGTAGCATTTATGGATCTGGAGAAGGCATATGATAGAGTTGATAGAGATGCTCTGTGGAAGGTATTAAGAATATATGGTGTGGGAGGCAAGTTGTGAGAAGCAGTGAAAAGTTTTTATCGAGGATGTAAGGCATGTGTACGTGTAGGAAGAGAGGAAAGTGATTGGTTCTCAGTCAATGTAGGTTTGTGGCAGGGGTGTGTGATGTCTCCATGGTTGTTTAATTTGTTTATGGATGGGGTTGTTAGGGATGTGAATGCAAGAGTTTTGGAAAAAGGGGCAAGGATGAAGTCTGTTGGGGATGAGAGAGCTTGGGAAGTGAGTCAGTTGCTGTTCGCTGATGATACAGGCCCCACAAAACTTTCCATGGTTTACCCCAGACGCTTCACATGCCCTGGTTCAATCCATTGCCAGCACGACGAACCCGGTATACCACATCGTTCCAATTCACTCTATTCCTTGCACGCCTTTCACCCTCCTGCATGTTCAGGCCCCGTTAACTCAAAATCTTTTTCACTCCATCTTTCCACCTCCAATTTGGTCTCCCACTTCTCCTCATTCCCTCCACCTCTGACACATATATCCTGTTTGTTTATCTTTCCTCACACACTCTCTCCATGTGACCTAACCATTTCAAAACACCCTCTTCTGCTCTCTCAACCACACTCTTTTTATTACCACACATCTCTCTTACCCTTTCATTACTTACTCGATCAAACCACGTCACACCACATATTGTCCTCAAACATCTCATTTCCAGCACATCCACCCTCCTCTGCAGAACTCTATTTATAGCCCACGCCTCACAACCATATATCATTGTTGGAACCACTATTCCTTCAAACATACCCATTTTTGCTGTCCAAGATAACGTTCTTTTCTTCCTCACATTTTCAACGCTCTCAGAACTTTCGCCCCCTCCCCCACCCTAAGATTCACTTCTGCTTCCATGGTTCCATCCGCTGCGAAATCCACTCCCAGATATCTAAAACACTTCACTTCCTCCAGTTTTTCTCAATTCAAACTTACCTCCCCATTGACTTGTCCCTCAACCCTATTGTACCTAATAACCTTATTGTTATTCACATTTACTCTCAGCTTACTTCTTTCACATACTTTACCAAACTCACTCACCATCTTCTGCAGTTTCTCACTTGAATCAGCCACCAGCGCTGTATCATCAGCGAACAACAACTGACTCACTTCCCAAGCTCTCTCATCCACAATAGACTGCATACTTGCCCCTCTTTCCAAAACTCTTGCATTCACCTCCCTAATACCCCATCCATAGACAAACAACCATGGAGACATCACGCACCCCTGCCGCAAACCAGCATTCACTGAGAACCAATCACTTTCCCCTCTTCCTACATGTACACATGCCTTATATATTCGATAAAAACTTTTCACTTCTAACAACTTACCTCCCACACCATATATTCTTAATACCTTCCACAGAGCATCTCTATCAACTCTATCATATGCCATCTCCAGATCCATAAATGCTACATACAAATCCATTTGCATTTCTAAGTATTTCTCACATATATTTTTCAAAGCAAACACTTGATCCACACATCCTCTACCACTTCTGAAACCACACTGCTCTTCCCCAGTCTGATGCTCTGTACATGCCTTCACCCTCTCAGTCAATACCCTCCCATATAATTTGCCGGGAATACTGAACAAACTTATACCTCTGTAATGTGAGCAGTCACTCTTATCCCGTTTGCCTTTGTACAATGGCACTATGCAAGCGATTTACCAGTCCTCAGGGACCTCACCATGAGTCATACATACATTGAATAACCTTACCAACCAGTCAACAATACATTCACCCCCTTTTTTAAGAACTTCCACTGCAGTACTATCCAAACCCGCTGCCTTGTCAGCTTTCATCTTCTGCAAAGCTTTTACTACCTCTTCTTTGTTTACCAAATCATTCTCTCTAACCCTCTCAGTTTGCACACCACCTCATCCAAAACACCCTTTATCTGCCACTCTATCATCAAAGACAAAACACCCTATATCTGCCACTCTATCATCAAAGACAAAACACCCTATATCTGCCACTCTATCATCAAAGACATTCAGTAAACCTTCAAAATACTCACTCCATCTCCTCACATCACCACTACTTGGTATCACCTCCCCATTAGCCCCCTTCACTGATGTTCCCATTTGTTCTCTTGTCTTACGCACTTTATTTACCTCCTTCCAAAACATCTTTTTATTCTCCCTAAAATTTAATGATACTCTCTCACCCCAACCCTCATTTGCCCTCTTTTTTGCCTCTTGCACCTTTCTCTTAACCTCCTGCCTCTTTTTTTATACATCTAGTTATTTGCATTATTTCCATGCAAAAATTGTCCGAATGCCTCTCTCTTCTCTTTCACTAATAATCTTACTTCTTCATCCCACCACTCACTACCCTTTCTGATCTGCCCACCTCCCACGCTTCTCATGCCACAAGCAATACATCTTAAAACTTCTGTTGAAAAATAGTGATTAGGAAATTAACAGGAGGGACATCCATGGTGTCCTGATGTAATTTTCTAATGCCTTTGAGGATAATGCAAGGACATTAGAAATATTAGTCCTGTGGATGACTGACAAAATATATTCATCTGGGTTTTACTTGGATTTGATTAAACTGTATGTAGATTATATGTCGATATATAAAGTGAAGACAGCTGTAAATAAGAAAACATGCCAGTGAATGCTGCCATGCATTATTACATTTTATTCCGACTGAATCCAAGTTTTGCAGATATTTTGGATGAGTATAGATTTCTAAGATTTAGGTATCAAATTAATGCATGTGAGATTTATCCCATACAGGGTCAGATTTCTATATTTCTGTAGACATCTGTACTTAGTTACATTCCAGACCATACATATCAAGGCAGAAATATGTGGAGTATATGCTTATATTATGGAATCTCAACAAGTAATATAAAGCATGAAAATAGACAGATTACCATTATATTTTTATATTATTGGTGATTTACACTGCTTATGTAACACCACATTTTCCCACTCCCTCATAATTGTACTGCTTACGACTTATTTGAGAACAAAAGACCAATTTTAAGATTGAAAAAATGAAAATCTCACTGTTAAATCATTCACAATGGTAACAAAGAATATGTTCTTAAGAGTAAAATTGATATCAGGTCTATAAAACAGGCATCCCTTTTCTTTATGTATGTATATTTTTATATTATCCCCAAGTTAGGGGAGAAAGAATTCTACCTTCATATTCTCTACATGTCATAAAAGGTGACTAAAGGGGGGAGGAGTAGGAGGCTTGGAACCTCCCCTTCAAAAGATGGAACAGAGGAAGGAGCCAAGCAAGGAGTGCTCCTCCTTCTCAGAGGCTCAGGCTGGGATGCCTAAATGTGTATGGGTGTAACCAGAATGAGAAGAAAGGAGAGGTAGGTAGTACTTTTAAGGACAGAAACTTAGATATTCTGGCTCTGAGTGAAACAAAGCTCAAGGGTAAAGGGGAAGAGTGGTTTGAAATGTCTTAGGAGTGAAGTCTGGGGTTTGTGAGAGGACAAGGGCTAAAGGAGTAGCATTACTTCTGGAGCAGGAGTTGTGGGAGTGTGTGAAACAGTGGAAGGAAGTGATTCTAGACTGATGTGGGTAGAGAGGAAAGTGGATGGTGAGAGTTTTTATCAAGGGTGTAAGGCACGTGTACGAGTAGGAAGAGAGGAGAATGAAAGGTTCCAAGTAAAGTGTGTCTAGCAATGGTGCATGATGTCTCCAATGTTGTTTAATTTGTCTATGGTTGGGGTGGTGAGGGACATCTCCCTTTTCTCCTTGTCCCCTCCACTTCTGAAATGTAGATCCTCTTCATCAACCTCTCCTCACTCATCCTTTCCAGCACATCCTCCTCAGCTCCCAACCAGACTCTTTTTATTTATTACCCAAGCTTTCTCTTATCATTTATGATTCACTCAATCAAACCACCTCACAGTATGAGATTTGAAATCAAAGGTGAGTGATGTAGTAGTCGAGGGTATAAATTGAGGGCATGGGGTATCTAGAATTATGAATGGAATTGTTTAACAGTTTTTGGAGTTGTGTGCTGAAAAAGAAGTGATGATTTGGAATACCTGATTTAAAAAGAGGGGCTTATGCAAGTATGTGTGTGTGAGTGGGAAGGATGGTTTATGGCATTACTAGATTACCTCAGCAAACATACATCTCCCAGTTATTTGCACTATTTCTCTGTAAAAATTGTCCAAATGCCTCTCTCTTCTCATTCACTGATAATCGTAGTTCTTCATCCCACCACTATATATATTTATATTTATTCAATTTACTTTGTCGCTGTCTCCTGCATTAAATTTACTTTGTCGCTGTCTCCTGCATTAGCGAGGTAGCGCAAGGAGACAGATGAAAGAATGGCCCAACCCACCCACATACACATGTATATACATACACGTCCACACACGCAAATATACATACCTATACATCTCAACGTATACATACATATACAAACACAGACATATGCATACATACACATGTACATAATTCATAGTCTGCCTTTATTCATTCCCATCGCCACCCTGCCACACATGAAATAACACCCCCCCTCCCCCCGCATGTAAGCGAGGTAGCGCTAGGAAAAGACAACAAAGACCACATTTGTTCCCACTCAGTCTCTAGCTGTCATGTAATAATGCACTGAAACCACAGCTCCCATTCCACATCCAGGCCCCTCAGAACTTTCTATGGTTTAGCCCAGACACTTCACATGCCCTGGTTCAATCCACTGACAGCACGTCGACCCCGGTATACCACATTGATCCAATTCACTCTATTCCTTGCATGCTTTTCACCCTTCTGCATGTTCAGACCCTGATCACTCAAAGTCTTTTTCACTCCATCTTTCCACCTCCAATTTGGTCTCCCACTTCTCCTCGTTCTGTCCATCTCTGACACATATATCCTCTTGGTCAATTTTGCCTCACTCATTCTCTCCATGTGACCAAACCATTTCAAAACACCCTCGTCTGCTCTCTCAACCACACTCTTTTTATTAACACACATCTCTCTTACCCTTACATTACTTACTTGATCAAATCACCTCACACCACATATTGTCCTCAGACATCTCATTTCCAGCACATCCACCCTCCTGTGCACAACTCTATCTATAGCCCACGCCTCGCAACCATATAACATTATTGGAATGACTATTCCTTCATACATACTCATTTTTGCTTTCCGAGATAATGTTTTCGACTTCCACACATTCTACAGCACTCCCAGAACTTTCGCCCCCTCCCCCACCCTACGGTTCACTTCTGCTTCCATGGTTTCATCCGCTGCCAAATCCACTCCCCGACATCTAAAACACTTCACTTCCTCCAGTTTTTCTCCATTCAAACTTACCTCCCAGTTGACTTGTCCCTCAACCCTACTTTACCTGATAAACTTGCTCTTATTCACATTTACTCTCAGCATTCTTCTTTCACACACTTTACCAAACTCAGTCACCAGCTTCTGCAGTTTCTCACACGAATCAGCCACCAGCGCTGTATCATCAGCGAACAACTGACTCACTTCCTAAGCTCTCTCATCCACAACAGACTGCATACTTGCCCTTCTTTCCATAACTCTTGCATTCACCTCCCTAACAACCCCATCCATAAACAAATTAAACAACCATGGAGACATCACACACCCCTGCCGCAAACCTACATTCACTGAGAACCAATCACTCTCTCTTCCTACAGGTACACATGCCTTACTTTTCACTGCTTCTAACAATTTGCCTCCCACACCATATATTCCAAAGAGCATCTCTATCAACTCTATCATATGCCTTCTCCAGATCCATAAATGCTACATACAAATTCATTTGCTTTTCTAAGTATTTGTCACATACATTCTTCAAAGCAAACACCTGATCCACACATCCTCTACCACTTCTGAAACCACACTGCTCTTCCCCAATCTGATGCTCTATACATGCCTTCACCCTCTCAATCAATACCCTCCCATAAAATTTTCCAGGAATACTCAACAAACTTATACCTCTGTAATTTAAGCACTCACCTTTATCCTCATTCCCTTTGTACAGTGGCACTATGCAAGCTTTCTGCTAATCCTCAGGCACCTCACCATGAGTCATACACACAATAAATAACCTTACCAACCAGTCAACAATACAGTCACCCCCTTTTTTAATAAATTCCACTGCAGTACCATCCAAACCTGCTGCCTTGCCGGCTTTCGTCTTCTGCAAAGCTTTTACTACCTCTTCTCTGTTTAATAAATCATTCTCCCTAACCCTCTCACTTTGCATACCACCTCGAACAAAACACCCTCTGTCTGCCACTTTGTCATCAATCACATTCAACAAACCTTCAAAATACTCACTCCATCTCCTTCTCACATCACCACTACTTGTTATCACCTCCCCATTAGCCCCCTTCAATAAAGTTCCCATTTGTTCCCTTGTCTTATGCACTTTATTTACCTCCTTCCAAAACATCTTTTTATTCTCCCTAAAATTTAATGATACTCTCTCACCCCAACTCTCATTTGCCCTCTTTTTCAACTTTTGCACCTTCCTCTTGACCTCCTGCCTCTTTCTTTTATACATCTCCCAGTCATTTGCATTATTTCCCTGCAAAAAACGTCCAAATGCCTCTGTCTTCTCTTTCGCTAATAATCTTACTTCTTCAACTCACCACTCACTACCCTTTCTAATCTGCCCATCCCCCATGCTTCTCATGCCACAAGCATCTTTTGCGCAAGCCATCACTCTCCTTTTCTGAAAACCCTTACAAATCTTCACCTTTGCCTTCACAAGATAATGATCAGACATCCCTCCAGTTGCACCTCTCAGCACATTAACATCCAAAAGTCTCTCTTTTGTGCGCCTATCAATTAACATGTAATCCAATAATGCTCTCTGGCCATTTCTCCTACTTACATATGTTATTTTTATCTTTATTTTGCTTTGTTGCTGTCTCCCGCGTTAGCGAGGTAGCGTAAGGAAACAGACGAAAGAATGGCCCAACCTGCCCACATACACATGTATATACATACACGTCCACACACGCAAATATACATACCTATACATCTCAATGTACACATATATATACACACACAGACGTATACATATATACACATATACATAATTCATACTGTCTGCCTTTATTTGTTCCCATCGCCACCTCGCCACACATGGAATAACAACCCCCTCCCTCCTCATGTGTGTGAGGTAGCGCTAGGAAAGACACCAAAGGCCCCATTCGTTCACACTCAGTCTCTAGCTGTCATGTAATAATGCACTGAAACCACAGCCCCCTTTCCACATCCAGGCCCCACACACTTTCCATGGTTTACCCCAGACGCTTCACATGCCCTGGTTCAATCCATTGACAGCATGTCGACCCCGGTATACCACATCGTTCCAATTCACTCTATTCCTTGCATGCCTTTCACCCTCTTGCATGTTCAGGCCCCGATCACTCAAAATCTTTTTCACTCCATCTTTCCACTCAAAGTATTATATACTTATGTATATCTCTCTTTTTAAACCAGGTATTTCCAATCACCAGTCCTTTGTCAGCACATAAATATACAAGCTCTTCGCCATTTCCATTTACAACACTGAACACACCATGTACACCAATTATTCCCTCAACTGCCACATTACTCACCTTTGCACTCAAATCACCCATCACTATAACCCGGTCTCATGCATCAAAACTACTAACACACTCACTCAGCTGCTCCCAAAACACTTGCCTCATGATCTTTCTTCTCATGCCCTGGTGCATATGCACCAATAATCATCCATCTCTCCCCATCCACTTTCAGTTTTACCCATATCAATCTAGAGTTTACTTTCTTACACTCTATCACATACTCCCACCACTCCTGTTTCAGGAGTAGTGCTACTTCTTCCCTTGCTCTTGTCCTCTCACTAACCCCTGACTTTACTCCCAAGACATTCCCAAACCACTCTTCCCCTTTACCCTTGAGCTTCGTTTCACTCAGAGCCAAAACATTCAGGTTCCTTTCCTCAAACATACTACCTATCTCTCCTTTTTTCTCATCTTGGTTACATCCACACACATTTAGACACCCCAATATGAGCCTTCGAGGAGGATGAGCACTCCCCATGTGACTCCTTCTGTTTCCCCTTTTAGAAAATTGATATACAAGGAGGGAAGGGTTTCCAGCCCCCCACTCCCATCCCCTTTAGTCGCCTTCTACGATGTGTGAGGAATGCGTGGGAAGTATAAGGTGATAGTAAATGTGAATAAGAGCAAGGTTATTAGGTACAGTATTTTGAGGGACAGGTCACTTGGGAGGTAAGTTTGAATGGAGAAAAACTGGAGGAAGTGAAGTGTTTTAGATATCTGAAAGTGGATTTGGCAGCGGATGGAACCATGGAAGCAGAAGTGAATGGTATGTTTGAAGGAATAGTGGTTCCAACAATGTTATATGGTTGAGAGGCGTGGGCTCTAGATAGAGTTGTGTCGAGGAGGATGGATGTGCTGGAAGTGAGATGTTTGAGGACAATGTGTGGTGTGAAGTGGTTTGATCTTGTAAGTAATGAAAGGGAGAGAGAGCTGTGTGGTACTAAAGGAGTGTGGTTGAGAGAGCAGAAGAGGTTGTATTGAAATGGTTTGATCACATGGAGAGAATGAGTGAGGAAAGATTGACAAAGAGGATATATGTGTCAGAGGTGGAGGGAAGGAGGAGAAGTGGGAGACTAAATTGGAGGTGGAAAGATAGAGTGAAAAAGGTTTTAAGTGATTGGGGCCTGAACATGCAGGAGGATGAAAGGTGTGCAAGGAATAGAGTGAATTGGAACAATGTGGTATACTGGGGGTCGACGTTCTGTCAGTGGATTGAATCAGGGCATGTGAACCGTCTGGGTTAAACCATGGAAAGCTGTGTGGGGCCTGGATGTGGAAAGGGAGCTGTGGTTTCTGGCATTATTGCATGACAGCTAGAGACTGAGTGTGAATGAATGAGGCCTTTGTTGTCTTTTCCTAGCGCTACCCCGCACACATGACGGGGGAGGGGGATGGTATTCCATGTGTGGTTAGGTGGCGATGGGAATGAATAAAGGCAGACAGTGTGAATTGTGTACATGGGTATATATGTATGTGTCTGTGTGTGTATATATATGTGTACATTGTGATGTATAGGTATGTATATTTGCGTGTGTGGACGTGTGTGTATATACATGTGTATGGGGGTGGGTTGGGCCATTTCTTTCGTCTGTTTCCTTGCGCTACCTCGCAAACGCAGGAGACAGCGACATAGCAAAATAAATATAAATTTTTTTTTTTCTTTTTTTGTCGCTGTCTCCCGCATTTGTGAGGTAGCGCAAGGAAACAGAAGGAAAGAAATGGCCCAAACCACCCCCATACACATGTATATACATACGTCCACACACGCAAATATACATACCTACACAGCTTTCCATGGTTTACCCCAGACACTTCACATGCCCTGATTCAATCCACTGACAGCATGTCAACCCTGGTATACCACATCGATCCAATTCACTCTATTCCTTGCCCTCCTTTCACCCTCCTGCATGTTCAGGCCCCAATCACACAAAATCTTTTTCACTCCATCTTTCCACCTCCAATTTGGTCTCCCACTTCTCCTCGTTCCCTCCACCTCCGACACATATATCCTCTTGGTCAATCTTTCCTCACTCATTCTCTCCGTGTGCCCAAACCATTTCAAAACATCCTCTTCTGCTCTCTCAACCATGCTCTTTTTATTTCCACACATCTCTCTTACCCTTACGTTACTTACTCGATCAAACCACCTCACACCACACATTGTCCTCAAACATCTCATTTCCAGCACATCCATCCTCCTGCGCACAACTCTATTCATAGCCCACGCCTCACAACCATACAACATTGTTAGAACCACTATTCCTTCAAACATACCCATTTTTGCTTTCCGAGATAATGTTCTCGACTTCCACACATTCTTCAAGGCTCCCAGGATTTTCGCCCCCTCCCCCACCCTATGATCCACTTCTGCTTCCATGGTTCCATCCGCTGCCAGATCCACTCCCAGATATCTAAAACACTTTACTTCCTCCAGTTTTTCTCCATTCAAACTTACCTCCCAATTGACTTGACCCTCAACCCTACTGTACCTAATAACCTTGCTCTTATTCACATTTACTCTTAACTTTCTTCTCTCACACACTTTACCAAACTCAGTCACCAGCTTCTGCAGTTTCTCACATGAATCAGCCACCAGTGCTGTATCATCAGCGAACAACAACTGACTCACTTCCCAAGCTCTCTCATCCCCAACAGACTTCATACTTGCCCCTCTTTCCAAAACTCTTGCATTCACCTCCCTAACAACCCCATCCATAAACAATTTAAACAACCATGGAGACATCACACACCCCTGCCGCAAACCTACATTCACTGAGAACCAGTCACTTTCCTCTCTTCCTACACGTACACATGCCTTACATCCTCGATAAAAACTTTTCACTGCTTCTAACAACTTTCCTCCCACACCATATATTCTTAATACCTTCCACAGAGCATCTCTATCAACTCTATCATATGCCTTCTCCAGATCCATAAATGCTACATACAAATCCATTTGCTTTTCTAAGTATTTCTCACATACATTCTTCAAAGCAAACACCTGATCTACACATCCTCTACCACTTCTGAAACAACACTGCTCTTCCCCAATCTGATGCTCTGTACATGCCTTCACCCTCTCAATCAATACCCTCCCATATAATTTACCAGGAATACTCAAGAAACTTATACCTCTGTAATTTGAGCACTCACTCTTATCCCATTTGCCTTTGTACAATGGCACTATGCACGCATTCCGCCAATCCTCAGGCACCTCACCATGAGTCATACATACATTAAATAACCTTACCAACCAGTCAATTATACAGTCACCCCCTTTTATAATAAATTCCACTGCAATACCATCCAAACCTGCTGCCTTGCCGGCTTTCATCTTCCGCAAAGCTTTTACTACCTCTTCTCTGTTTACCAAATCATTTTCCCTAACCCTCTCACTTTGCACACCACCTCAACCAAAACACCCTATATCTGCCACTCTATCATCAAACACATTCACCAAACCTTCAAAATACTCACTCCGTCTCCTTCTCACATCACCACTACTTGTTATCACCTCCCCATTTGCGCCCTTCACTGAAGTTCCCATTTGCTCCCTTGTCTTACGCACTTTATTTACCTCCTTCCAGAACATCTTTTTATTCTCCCTAAAATTTAATGATACTCTCTCACCCCAACTCTCATTTGCCCTCTTTTTCACCTCTTGCACCTTTCTCTTGACCTCCTGTCTCTTTCTTTTATACATCTCCCACTCAATTGCATTTTTTCCCTGCAAAAATCGTCCAAATGCCTCTCTCTTCTCTTTCACTAATAATCTTACTTCTTCATCCCACCACTCACTACCCTTTCTAATCAACCCACCTCCCACTCTTCTCATGCCACAAGCATCTTTTGCGCAATCCATCACTGATTCCCTAAATACATCCCATTCCTCCCCCACTCCCCTTCCATTGTTCTCACCTTTTTCCATTCTGTACTCAGTCTCTCCTGGTACTTCCTCACACAAGACTCCTTCCCAAGCTCACTTACTCTCACCACCCTCTTCACCCCAACATTCACTCTTCTTTTCTGAAAACCCATACAAATCTTCACCTTAGCCTCCACAAGATAATGATCAGACGTCCCTCCAGTTGCACCTCTCAGCACATTAACATCCAAAAGTCTCTCTTTCGCGCGGCTGTCAATTAACACGTAATCCAATAACGCTCTCTGGCCATCTCTCCTACTTACATATGTATACTTATGTATATCTCGCTTTTTAAACCAGGTATTCCCAATCACCAGTCCTTTTTCAGCACATAAATCTACAAGCTCTTCACCATTTCCATTTACAACACTGAACACTCCATGTATACCAATTATTCCCTCAACTGCCACATTACTCACCTTTGCATTCAAATCACCCATCACTATAACCCGGTCTCGTGCACCAAAACCACTAACACACTCATTCAGCTGCTTCCAAAACACTTGCCTCTCATGATCTTTCTTCTCATGCCCAGGTGCATATGCACCAATAATCACCCATCTCTCTCCATCAACTTTCAGTTTTACCCATATTAATCGAGAATTTACTTTCTTACATTCTATCACATACTCCCACAACTCCTGTTTCAGGAGTACTGCTACTCCTTCCCTTGCTCTTGTCCTCTCACTAACCCCTGACTGTACTCCCAAGACATTCCCAAACCACTCTTCCCCTTTACCCTTGAGCTTCGTTTCACTCAGAGCCAAAACATCCAGGTTCCTTTCCTCAAACATACTACCTATCTCTCCTTTTTTCACATCTTGGTTACATCCACACACATTTAGACACCCCAGTCTGAGCCTTCGAGGAGGATGAGCATTCCCCGCGTGACTCCTTCTGTTTCACATTTTAGAAAGTTAAAAAATACAAGGAGGGGAGGATTTCTGGCCCCCCGCTCCCCTCCCCTCTAGTCGCCTTCTACGACACGCGAGGAATGCGTGGGAAGTATTCTTTCACCCCTATCCCCAGGGATAATATATATTTTTTTTTTTTTTTTTTTTTTTTTTGTCGCTGTCTCCCGCATTTGCGAGGTAGCGCAAGGAAACAGACGAAAGAAATGGCTCAACCCACCCCATACACATGTATATACATACGTCCACACACACACAAATATACATACCTACACAGCTTTCCATGGTTTACCCCAGACGCTTCACATGCCTTGATTCAATCCACTGACAGCATGTCGACCCCGGTATACCACATCGCTCAAATTCACTCTATTCCTTGCCCTCCTTTCACCCTCCTGCATGTTCAGGCCCCGATCACACAAAATCTTTTTCACTCCATCTTTCCACCTCCAATTTGGTCTCCCACTTCTCCTCGTTCCCTCCACCTCCGACACATATATCCTCTTGGTCAATCTTTCCTCACTCATTCTCTCCGTGTGCCCGGGCTGTTTCAGAGCACCCTCTTCTGCTCTCTCAACCATGCTCTTTTTGTTTCCACACATCTCTCTTACCCTCACGTTGCTTGCTCGATCAGGCCACCTCACACCACATATTGTCCTCGGACATCTCATTTACAGCACATCCACCCTCCTGCGCACAACTCTATCCATATCCATTCAACTCTATCCTTATATATATATATATATATATATGTATATATATATATATGTGTGTGTGTATATATATATATATATATATATATATAATGTATATATATATATATATATATATATATATATATATATATATATATATATATATATATATATATATATTATCCCTGGGGATAGGGGAGAAAGAATACTTCCCACGTATTCCCTGCGTGTCGTAGAAGGCGACTAAAAGGGGAGGGAGCGGGTGGCTGGAAATCCTCCCCTCTCGTTTTTTTTTAATTTTCCAAAAGAATGAACAGAGAAGGGGGCCAGGTGAGGATTTTCCCTCTAAGGCCCAGTCCTCTGTTCTTAACGCTACCTCGCAAATGCGGGAAATGGCGAATCGTATGAAAAAATATATATATATATATATATATATATATATATATATATCTATTTATTTTTTTTTTTTTATTATACTTTGTCGCTGTCTCCTGCATTTGCGAGGTAGCGCAAGGAAACAGATGAAAGAAATGGCCCAACCCCCCCCATACACATTTATATACATACGTCCACACACGCAAATATACATACCTACACAGCTTTCCATGGTTTACCCCAGACGCTTCACATGCCTTGATTCAATCCACTGACAGCACGTCAACCCCGGTATACCACATCGCTCCAATTCACTCTATTCCTTGCCCTCCTTTCACCCTCCTGCATGTTCAGGCCCCGATCACACAAAATCTTTTTCACTCCATCTTTCCACCTCCAATTTGGTCTCCCTCTTCTCCTCGTTCCCTCCACCTCTGACACATATATCCTCTTGGTCAATCTTTCCTCACTCATTCTCTCCATGTGCCCAAACCACTTCAAAACACCCTCTTCTGCTCTCTCAACCATGCTCTTTTTATTTCCACACATCTCTCTTACCCTTACGTTACTCACTCGATCAAACCACCTCACACCACACATTGTCCTCAAACATCTCATTTCCAGCACATCCATCCTCCTGCGCACAACTCTATCCATAGCCCACGCCTCGCAACCATACAACATTGTTGGAACCACTATTCCTTCAAACATACCCATTTTTGCTTTCCGAGATAATGTTCTCGACTTCCACACATTCTTCAAGGCCCCCAGAATTTTCGCCCCCTCCCCCACCCTATGATCCACTTCCGCTTCCATGGTTCCATCCGCTGCCAGATCCACTCCCAGATATCGAAAACACTTCACTTCCTCCAGTTTTTCTCCATTCAAACTCACCTCCCAATTGACTTGACCCTCAACCCTACTGTACCTAATAACCTTGCTCTTATTCACATTTACTCTTAACTTTTTTCTTCCACACACTTTACCAAACTGAGTCACCAGCTTCTGCAGTTTCTCACATGAATCAGCCACCAGCGCTGTATCATCAGCGAACAACAACTGACTCACTTCCCAAGCTCTCTCATCCCCAACTGACTTCATACTTACCCCTCTTTCCAAAACTCTTGCATTTACCTCCCTAACAACCCCATCCATAAACAAATTAAACAACCATGGAGACATCACACTCCCCTGCCGCAAACCTACATTCACTGAGAACCAATCACTTTCCTCTCTTCCTACACGTACACATGCCTTACATCCTCGATAAAAACTTTTCACTGCTTCTAACAACTTTCCTCCCACACCATATATTCTTAATACCTTCCACAGAGCATCTCTATCAACTCTATCATATGCCTTCTCCAGATCCATAAATGCTACATACAAATCCATTTGCTTTTCTAAGTATTTCTCACATACATTCTTCAAAGCAAACACCTGATCTACATATCTTCTACCACTTCTGAAACCACACTGCTCTTCCCCAATCTGATGCTCTGTACATGCCTTCACCCTCTCAATCAATACCCTCCCATATAATTTACCAGGAATACTCAAGAAACTTATACCTCTGTAGTTTGAGCACTCACCCTTATCCCCTTTGCCTTTGTACAATGGCACTATGCACGCATTCCGCCAATCCTCAGGCACCTCACCATGAGTCATACATACATTAAATAACCTTACCAACCAGTCAACAATACAGTCACCCCCTTTTTTTATAAATTCCACTGCAATACCATCCAAACCTGCTGCCTTGCCGGCTTTCATCTTCCGCAAAGCTTTCACTACCTCTTCTCTTTTTACCAAATCATTTTCCCTAACCCTCTCACTTTGCACACCACCTCGACCAAAACACCCTATATCTGCCACTCTATCATCAAACACATTCAACAAACCTTCAAAATACTCTTTCCATCTCCTTCTCACATCACCACTACTTGTTATCACCTCCCCATTTGTGCCCTTCACTGAAGTTCCCATTTGCTCCCTTGTCTTACACACTTTATTTACCTCCTTCCAGAACATCTTTTTATTCTCCCTAAAATTTAATGATACTCTCTCACCCCAACTCTCATTTGCCCTTTTTTTCACCTCTTGCACCTTTTTCTTGACCTCCTGTCTGTTTCTTTTATACATCTCCCACTCAATTGCATTTTTTACCTGCAAAAATCGTCCAAATGCCTCTCTCTTCTCTTTCACTAATACTCTTATATATATTTATTTATTTATATATTTATTATACTTTGTCGCTGTCTCCCACGTTTGCGAGGTAGCGCAAGGAAACAGACGAAAGAAATGGCCCAACCCCCCCCATACACATGTATATACATACGTCCACACACGTAAATATACACACCTACACAGCTTTCCATGGTTTACCCCAGACGCTTCACATGCCTTGATTCAATCCACTGACAGCACGTCAACCCCGGTATACCACATCGCTCCAATTCTCTCTATTCCTTGCCCTCCTTACACCCTCCTGCATGTTCAGGCCCCGATCACACAAAATCTTTTTCACTCCATCTTTCCACCTCCAATTTGGTCTCCCTCTTCTCCTCGTTCCCTCCACCTCCGACACATATATCCTCTTGGTCAATCTTTCCTCACTCATTCTCTCCATGTGCCCAAACCACTTCAAAACACCCTCTTCTGCTCTCTCAACCACACTCTTTTTATTTCCACACATCTCTCTTACCCTTACGTTACTCACTCGATCAAACCACCTCACACCACACATTGTCCTCAAACATCTCATTTCCAGCACATCCATCCTCCTGCGCACAACTCTATCCATAGCCCACGCCTCGCAACCATACAACATTGTTGGAACCACTATTCCTTCAAACATACCCATTTTTGCTTTCCGAGATAATGTTCTCGACTTCCACACATTCTTCAAGGCCCCCAGAATTTTCGCCCCCTCCCCCACCCTATGATCCACTTCCGCTTCCATGGTTCCATCCGCTGCCAGATCCACTCCCAGATATCTAAAACACTTCACTTCCTCCAGTTTTTCTCCATTCAAACTCACCTCCCAATTGACTTGACCCTCAACCCTACTGTACCTAATAACCTTGCTCTTATTCACATTTACTCTTAACTTTCTTCTTCCACACACTTTACCAAACTGAGTCACCAGCTTCTGCAGTTTCTCACATGAATCAGCCACCAGCGCTGTATCATCAGCGAACAACAACTGACTCACTTCCCAAGCTCTCTCATCCCCAACTGACTTCATACTTGCCCCTCTTTCCAAAACTCTTGCATTCACCTCCCTAACAACCCCATCCATAAACAAATTAAACAACCATGGAGACATCACACACCCCTGCCGCAAACCTACATTCACTGAGAACCAATCACTTTCCTCTCTTCCTACACGTACACATGCCTTACATCCTCGATAAAAACTTTTCACTGCTTCTAACAACTTTCCTCCCACACCATATATTCTTAATACCTTCTGTAATTTGAGCACTCACTTTTATCCCCTTTGCCTTTGTACAATGGCACTATGCAAGCATTCCGCCAATCCTCAGGCATCTCACCATGAGTCATACATACATTAAATAACCTTACTAACAAGTCATCAATACAGTCTGCCCCTCTTTTTAATAAATTCCACTGCAATACCATCCAAACCCCGCTGCCTTGCCGGCTTTCATCTTCTGCAAAGCTTTTACTACCTCCTCTCTGTTTACCAATCTTACCAAATCACACCACTTTGCACACCACCTCGACCAAAACACCCTATATCTGCCACTGTATCATCAAACACATTCAACAAACCTTCAAAATACTCACTCCATCTCCTTCTCACATCTCCACTACTTGTTATCACCTCCCCACTTGCCCCCTTCACTGAAGTTCCCATTTGTTCCCTTGTCGTACGCACTTTATTTACCTCCTTCCAAAACATCTTTTTATTCTCCCTAATATTTGATGATACTCTCTCACCCCAACTCTCATTTGCCCTCTTTTTCACCTCTTGCACCCTTCTCTTGACCTCCTGCCTCTTTCTTTTATATATCTTCCACTCATTTGCATTATTTCCCTGCAAAAATCGTCCAAATGCCTCTCTCTTCTTTTTCTCCAATACTCTTACTTCTTCATCCCACCACTCACTACCCTTTCTAATCTGCCCATCTCCCACACTTCTTATGCCACAAGCATCTTTTGCGCAAGCCATCACTGCTTCCCTAAATACATTGCATTCCTCCCCACTTCCCGTACGTCCTTTGTTCTCACCTTTTTCCATTCTGTAGTCAGCTCCTCCTGGTACTTCCTCACACAAGTCTCCTTTCCAAGTTCACCTACTCTCATCACTCTTTTCACCCCAATATTCTCTCTTCTTTTCTGAAAACCTCTACAAATCTTCACCTTCGCCACCACAAGATAATGATCAGACATCCCTCCAGTTGCACCTCTCTGCACATTAACATCCAAAAGTCTCTCTTTCGCGTGCCTATCAATTAACACGTAATCCAATAAAGCTCTCTGGCCATCTCTCCTACTTACATACGTATACTTATGGATATCTCTCTTTTTTAACCATGTATTCCCAATCACCAGTCCTTTTTCAGCACTTAAATCTACAAGCTCTTCACAATTTCCATTTACAACACTGAACACCCCTATGTGCACCAATTATTCCCTCAACTGCCACATTACTCACCTTTGCATTCAAATCACCCATCACTATAACCCGGTCTCGTGTATCAAAACTACTAACACATTCACTCAGCTGCTCCCAAAATACTTGCCTCTCATGATCTTTCTTCTGATGCCCAGGTGCATATGCACCAATAATCACCCATCTCTCTCCATCAACTTTCAGTTTTACCCATGTCAATCTAGAGTTTACTTTCTTACAATCTATCACATACTCCCACCACTCCTGTTTCAGGAGTAGTGCTACTCCTTCCCTTGCTCTTGTTCTCTCACTAACCCCTGACTCTACTCCCAAGACATCCCCAAACCACTCTTCCCCTTTACCCTTGAGCTTCGTTTCACTCAGAGCCAAAACATCCAGGTTCCTTTCCTCAAACTTACTACCTATCTCTCCTTTTTTCTCATCTTGGTTACATCCACACACATTTAGACACCCAAGTCTGAGCCTTCAAGGAGGATGAGCACTCCCCGTGTGACTCCTTCTTCTGTTAGCGAGGTAGTGCAAGGAAACAGATGAAAGAATCGCTGAACCCACCCACATACACATGTATATACATACATATCTACATACGCACATATAACTAAACATTTCAACATATACATATATATGTACATACTCAGACATATACACATATACTAATGTACTCAATTCACACTTGCTGCCTTTATTCATTCCCATCGGCACCACGCCACACATGAAATGACACCACCATCCCCCCCCCCCCCCCCACGTGCATGAGGTAATGCTAGGAAAAGACAACGAAGACCACATTTGTTCACTCTCAGTCTTTAGCTGTCATGTATGATGCATTGCAACCACAGCTCCCTTTCCTCATCCAGGCCCCACAAAACTTTCCATGGTTTACCCTAGACACTTCACATGCCCTGGTTCAGTCCATTTACAGCAAGTCGACCCCGATATACCACATTGTTCCAATTCACTCTCTTATTTGCACACATTTCACCCTCCTGCATGTTCAGGCCCTGATCACTCAAAATCTTTTTCACTCCTTCCTTCCACCTCCAATTAGGTCTCCCACTTCTCGTTCCCTAAACCTCTGACACATATATCCTCTTTGTCAATATTTCCTCACTCATTCTCTCCATGTGACCAAACCATTTCAATACACCCTCTTCTGGTCTCTCAACCACACTCTTTTTATTACCACACATCTCTCTTACCCTTTCATTACTTACTCAATCAAACCACCTCACGCCACATATTGTCCTCAAATATCTCTTTTCCAACACATCCACCCTCCTCTGCACAACCCTATCTATAGCCCACGTCTCGCAACCATATAACATTTGTTGGAACAACTATTCCTTCAAACATACCCATTTTTGCTTTCCGAGATAATGTTCTCACCTTCCAAACATTCTTCAACGCTTTCAGAATTTTCGCCCCCTCTCCACCCTATGACTCGCTTCTGCTTCCATGGTTCCATCCGCTGTCAAATTCACTCCCGGATATCTAAAATACTTCACTTCCTCCAATTTTTCTCCATTCAAACTCACCTCCCAATTGACTTGTCCCACAACTCTACTGTACCTAATAATCTTGCTCTTATTCACATTTACTCTTAGCTTTCTTCTTTCACACACTTTACCAAACTCAGTCACCAGCTTCAGCAGTTTCTCACCTTAATCATCCACCAGGTCTGTATCATCAGTGAACAACAGCTGACTCACTTCCCAAGCCCTCGCATCCACAATAGACTGCATATTTGCCCTTCTCTCCAAAATTCTTGCATTCACATCCCAAATAACCCTGTCCATAAACATATTAAACAACCACAGAGACATCACACACCCCTGCCGGAAACCAACATTCATTAAGAAGCAATCACTTCCCTCTCTTCCTACTTGTACACATGCCTTACATCCTCGGTGAAAACTTTTCACTGCTTCTAGCAACTTGCCTCCCACACCATATACTCTTAATACCTTCCACAGAGCATCTGTATTAACTCTATCATATGCCTTTTCCAGATCCATAAATGCTAAATACAAATCCATTTCTTTTTCTATTTGTCACATACATTCTTCAAAGCAAACACCTGATCCGCACATCCTCTACCATATCTGAAACCACACTGCTCTTCCCCAATCTGATGCTCTGTACCTGCCTTCAACTTCTCAATCAATACCCTCTCATGTAATTTCCCAGGAATACTCAACAAACTTATATCCCCTTTGCCTTTGTACACTGGCACTGTGCATGCATTCCGCCAATCCTCAGGCTCTTCACCATGAGCCATACATATGTTAAATATCCTCACTAACTAGTGAACAACAAAGTCACCCCCTTTTCTGATAAATTCCACTGCAATACCGTCCAAACCCTCCTCCTTGCCGGCTTTCATCTTCTGCAAAGCTTTTACTACCTCTTCTCTGTTTACCAAATCATTCTCCCTGACCCTCTCACTTTGTACACCAGCTCAACCCAAACAGCCTATATCTGCCACTCTATCAAACACATTCAACAAACCTTCAAAATACTCCATCTCCTTCTCACATCACCACTACTTGTTATTACCTCCCCATTATCCCTCTTCACCGATGCTCCCATTTGTTCTTGTGTCTTAAGCACTTTATTTACCTCCTTCCAAAACATCTTTTTATTCTCCCTGAAATTTAATGATACTCTCTCAACCCAACTCTCATTTGCCCTCTTTTTCACCTCTTGCACCTTTCTATTGGCCTCCTGCCTCTTTCTTTTATACATCTCCCAGTCATTTGCACTATTTCCCTGCAAAAATTGTCCAAACGCCTCTCTCTTCTCTTTCACTAATAATCGTAGTTCTTCATCCCACCACTCTACCCTTTCTAATCTTCCCACCTCCCATGCTTCTCATGCCACAAGCATCTTTTGCACAAGCCATCACTTCTTCCTTAATTGCATCCCATTCTTCTCCCACTCCCTTTACATCCTTTGCTTTCACCATTTTCCATTCTGCACTGAGTCTCTCCTGGTACTTCCTCACACAAGTCTTCTTCCTAAGCTCACTTACCCTCACCATTCTCTTCACCCCAACATTCTCTCTTCTTTTCTGAAAACTTCTACAAATCTTCACCTTCGCCTCCATAAGATAATGATTAGACATCCCTCCACTTGCACCTCTCAGCACATTAACACCAAAAGTCTTTCACGTGCCTATTGATTAACACATAATCTAATAATGCTCTCTGGCCATCTCTCCTACTTACAAACATATACTTATGTATATCTGTCTTTTTAAACCAGGTATTCCCAATCACCAATCCTTTTTTAGCACATAAAACTTTCCATGGTTTACCCCAGATGCTTCACATACCTTGGTTCAATCCATTGACAGCACATTGACCCTGGTATACCACATCATTCCAGTTCACTCTATTCTTTGCGCACTTTTCACCCTCCTATATGTTCAGGCTCCAATCACTCAAAATCTTTTTTACTCCATCCTTCCACTTCCAATTTGGTCTCCCATTTCTCCTTGTTCCCTCCACCTCTGACAAATCTATCCTCTTTTTCAATCTTTCCGCATTCATTCTCTCCTTGTGACCAAACCATTTCAATACACGTTCTTCTGCTCTCTCAACCCCACTCTTTTTATTACCACACATCTCTCTTACCCTTTCATTACTTACTTGATCAAACCACCTTACACGACATAGTGTCCTCAAACATCTCATTTGCAACACATCCACCCTCCTCCACACAACCTTATGTATAGCCCATGCTTTGTACCCATATAACATTGTTGGAACCACTGTTCCTTCAAACATACCCATTTTTGCTCTCCAAGATAACGTTTTCACCTCCCACACTTTCTTCAATGCTCCCAGAGTCTTCGTCCCTTCCCCCACCCTGTGACTCACTTCCACTTACAGGGTTCTCTCCGCTGCCAAATCCACTCCCAGATATTTAAAACACTTCACTTCCTCCAATTTTTCTCCATTCAAACTTACCTCCCAATGAACTTGTCCCTCAACCCTACTGAACCTAATAACCTTGCTCTTATTCACATTTACTCTCACCTTTCTTCTTTTACACACTTTACCAAATTCAGTCACCAACTTGTTAAGTTTCTCATCCGAATCATCCACCAGTGCTGTATCATCAACGAACAACGACACTCAATTCCTAAGCCCTCATACACAACAGACTGCATACTTGCCCCCATCTCTCCAAAACTCTGGCATTCACCTCCCTAACATAAACATATTAAACAACCATAGAGACATCATGCACCCCTGCTGCAAACTGACTTTCACTGGGAACCAGTCACTTTCATCGCACCTCCCCATTAGCCCCCTTCACCGATGTTCCCACGTGTTCTCTTGCCTTACGCAGTATATTTACCTTCTTCAAAAGATTTTTTTTTTCTCCCTGAAATTTAATGATACACTCTCACCCCAACTCTCATTTGCTCTCTTTTTCACCTCTTGCACCTTTCGCTTGACCTCCTGCCTCTTTCTTTTATACATCCACCAGTCATTCGCAATACTTCCCTATAAAAATTGTCTTAGCGCCTATCTCTCTTCTCTTTCACTAACAATCTAACTTCTTCATCCCACCACTCACTACCCTTTCCAATCTGCCCACCTCCCACCTTTTTCATGCCACAAGCATCTTTTGCGCAAGCCATCACTGCTTCCCTAAATACATCCCATTCCTCCCCACTCCCCTTATATCATTTGCTCTCACCTTTTTCCATTCTGCACTCAATCTCTCCAGGTACTTCCTTGCACAAGTCTCCTTTCCAAGCTCACATACTCTCACCACTCTCTTCACCCCAACATTCCCTCTTCTTTTCTGAAAACTTCTACAAATCTTCACCTTCACCTCCACAAAATAATGATCGACATCCCTCCAGTTGCCCCTCTCAGCACATTAACAACTGAAAGTCTCTTTCACATGCCTATCAATTAACACGGAATCCAATAACGCTCTCTGGCCATCTCTCCTACTTACTTACGTATACTTATTTATATCTCTCTTTTTAAACCAGGTATTCCAAATCAGTCTTTTTTAAGCACACAAATCTACACCCCATGTACACCAATTATACCCTAAACTGCCACATAACTCACCTTGCATTCAAATCACTCATCACTATAATGTGGTCTCATGCATGAAAGCTGCTAACACACTCAACTGCTCCCAAAACACTTGCCTCTCATAATCTTTCTTCTCATGACCAGGTGGATAGACACCAATAATCACCCATCTCTCTCCATCCACATTCAGTTTTACCCATATCAATCTAGAGTTTACTTTCTTACACTCTATTACATAGTCCCACAATTCCTGCTTCAGGAGTAGTGCTACTTCCTTTGCTCTTGTCCTCTCACCAACCCCTATCTTTACTCCTAAGACATTCTCAATCAACTCTTCCCCTTTACCCTTGAGCTTTGCTCCAGGCAGAGCCAAAACATCCAGATTTCTTTCCACAAATATACTAACTATCTCTCCATTTATCTCATCTTGGTTACATCCACAGACATTTAGACCCCCTAATCTGATCCTTCGAAGAGGATGAGCACTCCCTGCATGACTCCTTCTGTTTCCCCTTTTAGAAAGATAAAATACAAGGAGGGGAGGGTTTTTACCCCCCCCCCCCCCCCCCCCCCCCCCCCGCTCCCGTCCCCTTTAGTTGCATCCAATTACACACAGTGAATGCAGGGGAAGTATTCTTTCTTTATTTATTTAGTATACTTTGTCGCTGTCTCCCGCATTAGCGAGGTAGTGCAAGGAAAAAGATGAAAGAATGGCCCAACCCACCCACATACACATGTATATACATACACGTCCACACACGCACATATACATACATACCTATACATTTCAACATATACATACATATACACACACAGATATATACATATATACACATGTATGCAATTCATACTGTCTGCCCTTATTCATTCCCATGACCACCCCGCCACACATGAAATGACAACCCCCTCCCCCTGCATGGGCATGATGTAACGATAGGAAAAGACAGCAAAAGCCACATTCGTTCACACTTAGTCTCTAACTGTCATGTATAATGCACCGAAACCACAGCTCCCTTTCCTTATCCAGGCCCCACAGAACTTTCCATGGTTTACCCCAGATGCTTCACATGCCCTGGTTCAATCCATTGACAGCATATCGACCCCAGTATAGCACATTGTTCCAATTCACTCTATTCCTTGCACGCCTTTCACCATCCTGCATGTTCAGGCCCTGATTGCTCAAAATCTTTTTCACTCCATCCTTCCACCTACAGCTTGGTCTCCCACTTCTTGTTCCCTCCACCTCTGACACATATATCCTCTTGGTCAATGTTTCCTCACTCATTCTCTCCATGTGACCAAATCATTTCAAAACACCCTCTTCTACTCTTTCAACCACACCCTTTTTCTTACCACAGATCTCTCTCACCCTTTCATTACTTACTCAATCAAACCACCTCACACCACACATTGTCCTCAAACATCTCATTTCCAACACGTCTACCCTCCTCTGCACAACTCTATCTGTAGCCCATGCCTTGCAACCATATAACATTGTTGGAACCACTATTCCTTCAAACATACCCACTTTTGCTCTCTGAGATAATGTTCTTGCCTTCCACACAATTTTCAACGCTCCCAGAACCTTCACCCCCTCCCCCACCCTGTGACTCACTTCTGCTTCCATGGTTCCATCCGCTGCCAAATCCACTCCCAGATATCTAAAACACTTCACTTCCTCTAGTTTTTCTCCATTCAAACTTACCTCCCAGTTGACTTGTCCCTCAACCCTACTGTATCTAATAACCTTGCTCTTATTCAGATTTACTCTCAGCTTTCTTTCACACACTTTACCAAACTCAGTCACCAACTTCTGCAGTTTCTCACCTGAATCAGCCACCAGCGCTATATCATCAGCAAACAACTGACCTACTTCCCAAGCCCTCTCTTCCACAACAGACTGCATACTTACCCCTCTCTCCAAAACTCTTGCATTCACCTCCCTAACAACCCCATCCATAAACAAATTAAACAACCATGGAGACATCACACACCCCTGCCACAAACCTACATTCACTGAGAACCAATCACTTTCCTCTCTTCCTACACATACACATGCCTTACATCCTCGATAAAAACTTTTCACTGCTTCTAACAACTTGCCTCCCACACCATATATTCTTAATACCTTCCACAGAGCATCTCTATCAACTCTATCATATGCCTTCTCCAGATCCAGAAATGCTACATACAAATCCATTTGCTTTTCTAAGTATTTCTCACATACATTCTTCAAAGCAAACACCTGATCCACACATCCTCTACCACTTCTGAAACCACACTGCTCTTTCCCAATCTGATGCTCTGTACATGCCTTCACCCTCTCAATCAATACCCTCCCATATAATTTCCCGGGAATACTCAACAAACTTATACCTCTGTAATTTGAGCACTCACTCTTATCCCCTTTGCCTTTGTACAATGGCACTATGTATGCATTCCGCCAATCCTCAGGCACCTCACCATGAGTCATACATACATTAAATAACCTTACCAACCAGTCAACTATACAGTCACCCCCTTTTTTAATAAATTCCACTGCAATACCATCCAAACCTGCTGCCTTTGCCGGCTTTCATCTTCCGCAAAGCTTTTACTACCTCTTCTCTGTTTACCAAATCATTTTCCCTAACCCTCTCACTTTGCACACCACCTCGACCAAAACACCCTATATCTGCCACTCTATCATCAAACACATTCAACAAACCTTCAAAATACTCACTCCATCTCCTTCTCACATCACCACTACTTGTTATCACCTCCCCATTTGCGCCCTTCACTGAAGTTCCCATTTGCTCCCTTGTCTTACGCACTTTATTTACCTCCTTCCAGAACATCTTTTTATTCTCCCTAAAATTTAATGATTCTCACCCCAACTCTCATTTGCCCTCTTTTTCACCTCTTGCACCTTTCTCTTATATATATATATATATATATATATATATATATATATATATATATATATATATATATATATATATATATATTTCTTTTTTTCTTTCAAACTATTCGCCATTTCCCGCATTAGCGAGGTAGCGTTAGGAACAGAGGACTGGGCCTTTTTTGGAATATCCTCACCTGGCCCCCTCTGTTCCTTCTTTTGGAAAATTAAAAAAAAAAAAAAAAAAAATGAGAGGGGAGGATTTCCAGCCCCCCGCTACCTCCCCTTTTAGTCGCCTTCTACGACACGCAGGGAATACGTGGGAAGTATTCTTAATCCCCTATCCCCAGGGAAAATATATATATATATATTTAAATATATATGGGTATGTTTGAAGGAATAGTGGTTCCAACAATGTTATATATATATTTTTTATATTATTATATTATACTTTGTCACTGTCTCCCATGTTAGTGAGGTTGTGCAAGGAAACAGATGAAAGAATGGCCCAACCCACCCACATACACATGCATATACATAAACGTCCACACATGTATATATACATACCTATACATTTCAACATATACATACACAGACATTTACATATGTACACATGTACATATTCATACATGTTGCCTTCATCCATTCCCCCTGCCACCCGCCACGCATGAAATGGCAGCCCCCTCTCCTTGTGTGTGCGTGAGGTAGCGCTATGAAAAGACAACAAAGGCCACATTCATTCACACTCAGTCTCTAGCTGTCGTGTGTAATGCACCCAAACCACAGCTCCCTTTCGACATCTAGGCCCCACAAAACGTTCCATTGTTTACATATATATATATATATATATATATATATATATATAGGGTGGGGGAGGGGGCGAAAATTCTGGGAGCCTTGAAGAATGTGTGGAAGTCGAGAACATTATCTCGGAAAGCAAAAATGGGTATGTTTGAAGGAATAGTGGTTCCAACAATGTTGTATGGTTGCGAGGCGTGGACTATGGATAGAGTTGTGCGCAGGAGGATGGATGTGCTGGAAATGAGATGTTTGAGGACAATGTGTGGTGTGAGGTGGTTTGATCGAGTAAGTAACGTAAGGGTAAGAGAGATGTGTGGAAATAAAAAGAGCATGGTTGAGAGAGCAGAAGAGGGTGCTTTGAAATGGTTTGGTCACATGGAGAGAATGAGTGAGGAAAGATTGACCAAGAGGATATATGTGTCGGAGGTGGAGGGAACGAGGAGAAGAGGGAGACCAAATTGGAGGTGGAAAGATGGAGTGAAAAAGATTTTGTGTGATCGGGGCCTGAACATGCAGGAGGGTGAAAGGAGGGCAAGGAATAGAGTGAATTGGAGCGATGTGGTATACCGGGGTTGACATGCTGTCAGTGGATTGAATCAAGGCATGTGAAGCATCTGGGGTAAACCATGGAAAGCTGTGTAGGTATGTATATTTGCGTGTGTGGACGTATGTATATACATGTGTATGGGGGTGGGTTGGGCCATTTCTTTCGTCTGTTTCCTTGCGCTACCTCGCAAACGCGGGAGACAGCGACAAAGCAAAAAAAAAAAGAAAAATATATATATATATATATGTATATATATATATATATATATATATATATATATATATATATATATGGAGAGAGGTGGGTGATTATTGGTGCATATGCACCTGGGCATGAGAAGAAAGATCATGAGAGGCAAGTGTTTTGGGAGCAGCTAAATGAGTGTGTTAGCGGTTTTGATGCACGAGACCGGGTTATAGTGATGGGTGATTTGAATGCAAAGGTGAGTAATGTGGCAGTTGAGGGAATAATTGGTATGCATGGGGTGTTCAGTGTTGTAAATGGAAATGGTGAAGAGCTTGTAGATTTATGTGCTGAAAAAGGACTGATGATTGGGAATACCTGGTTTAAAAAGCGAGATATACATAAGTATACTTATGTAAGTAGGAGAGATGGCCAGAGAGCGTTATTGGATTACGTGTTAATTGACAGGCGTGCGAAAGAGAGACTTTTGGATGTCAATGTGCTGAGAGGTGCAACTGGAGGGATGTCTGATCATTATCTTGTGGAGGCTAAGGTGAAGATTAGCATGGGTTTTCAGAAAAGAAGAGTGAATGTTGGGGTGAAGAAGGTGGTGAGAGTAAGTGAGCTTGGGAAGGAGACCTGTGTGAAGAAGTATCAGGAGAGTCTGTGTACAGAATGGAAAAAGGTGAGAACAATGGAAGTAAGGGGAGTGGGGGAGGAATGGGATGTATTTAGGGAATCAGTGATGGATTGCGCAAAAGATGCTTGTGGCATGAGAAGAGTGGGAGGTGGGCTGTTTAGAAAGGGTAGTGAGTGGTGGGATGAAGAAGTAAGAGTATTAGTGAAAGAGAAGAGAGAGGCATTTGGACGATTTTTGCAGGGAAAAAATGCAATTGAGTGGGAGAAGTATAAAAGAAAGAGACAGGAGGTCAAGAGAAAGGTGCAAGAGGTGAAAAAAAGGGCAAATGAGAGTTGGGGTGAGAGACTATCAGTAAATTTTAGGGAGAATAAAAAGATGTTCTGGAAGGAGGTAAATAGGGTGCGTAAGACAAGGGAGCAAATGGGAACTTCAGTGAAGGGCGTAAATGGGGAGGTGATAACAAGTAGTGGTGATGTGAGAAGGAGATGGAATGAGTATTTTAAAGGTTTGTTGAATGTGTCTGATGACAGAGTAGCAGATATAGGGTGTTTGGGTCGAGGTGGTGTGCAAAGTGAGAGGGTTAGGGAAAATGATTTGGTAAACAGAGAAGAGGTAGTAAAAGCTTTGCGGAAGATGAAAGCCGGCAAGGCAGCAGGTTTGGATGGTATTGCAGTGGAATTTATTAAAAAAGGGGGTGACTGTATTGTTGACTGGTTGGTAAGGTTATTTAATGTATGTATGACTCATGGTGAGGTGCCTGAGGATTGGCGGAATGCGTGCATAGTGCCATTGTACAAAGGCAAAGGGGATAAGAGTGAGTGCTCAAATTACAGAGGTATAAGTTTGTTGAGTATTCCTGGTAAATTATATGGGAGGGTATTGATTGAAAGGGTGAAGGCATGTACAGAGCATCAGATTGGGGAAGAGCAGTGTGGTTTCAGAAGTGGTAGAGGATGTGTGGATCAGGTGTTTGCTTTGAAGAATGTATGTGAGAAATACTTAGAAAAGCAAATGGATTTGTATGTAGCATTTATGGATCTGGAGAAGGCATATGATAGAGTTGATAGAGATGCTCTGTGGAAGGTATTAAGAATATATGGTGTGGGAGGCAAGTTGTTAGAAGCAGTGAAAAGTTTTTATCGAGGATGTAAGGCATGTGTACGTGTAGGAAGAGAGGAAAGTGATTGGTTCTCAGTGAATGTAGGTTTGCGGCAGGGGTGTGTGATGTCTCCATGGTTGTTTAATTTGTTTATGGATGGGGTTGTTAGGGAGGTAAATGCAAGAGTCTTGGAAAGAGGGGCAAGTATGAAGTCTGTTGGGGATGAGAGAGCTTGGGAAGTGAGTCAGTTGTTGTTCGCTGATGATACAGCGCTGGTGGCGGATTCATGTGAGAAACTGCAGAAGCTGGTGACGGAGTTTGGTAAAGTGTGTGGAAGAAGAAAGTTAAGAGTAAATGTGAATAAGAGCAAGGTTATTAGGTACAGTAGGGTTGAGGGTCAAGTCAATTGGGAGGTGAGTTTGAATGGTGAAAAACTGGAGGAAGTGAAGTGTTTTAGATATCTGGGAGTGGATCTGTCAGCGGATGGAACCATGGAAGCGGAAGTGGATCATAGGGTGGGGGAGGGGGCGAAAATTTTGGGAGCCTTGAAAAATGTGTGGAAGTCGAGAACATTATCCCGGAAAGCAAAAATGGGTATGTTTGAAGGAATAGTAGTTCCAACAATGTTGTATGGTTGCGAGGCGTGGGCTATGGATAGAGTTGTGCGCAGGAGGATGGATGTGCTGGAAATGAGATGTTTGAGGACAATGTGTGGTGTGAGGTGGTTTGATCGAGTAAGTAACGTAAGGGTAAGAGAGATGTGTGGAAATAAAAAGAGCGTGGTTGAGAGAGCAGAAGAGGGTGTTTTAAAATGGTTTGGGCACATGGAGAGAATGAGTGAGGAAAGATTGACCAAGAGGATATATGTGTCGGAGGTGGAGGGAACGAGGAGAAGAGGGAGACCAAATTGGAGGTGGAAAGATGGAGTGAAAAAGATTTTGTGTGATCGGGGCCTGAACATGCAGGAGGGTGAAAGGAGGGCAAGGAATAGAGTGAATTGGAGCGATGTGGTATACAGGGGTTGACGTGCTGTCAGTGGATTGAATCAAGGCATGTGAAGCGTCCGGGGTAAACCATGGAAAGCTGTGTAGGTATGTATATTTGTGTGTGTGGACGTGTGTATGTACATGTGTATGGGGGGGGTTGGGGAATTTCTTTCGTCTGTTTCCTTGCGCTACCTCGCAAACGCGGGAAACAGCGACAAAGTAAAAAAAAAAAAAAAAAAAAATATATATATATATATATATATATATATATATATATATATATATATATATATATACACACACACACACATACACATATATGCCTATGAGTCCACGGGGAAAATGAAACACAGTAAGTTCCCAAGTGCACTTTCGTGTAATCATCACATCATCGGGAGATATAAGTAAGAAATATAAGTCAGTTGATATACAGTGAAGAGACATAGCTAGGACACCATTTGGTAAACAAGTAATTGTCCAAGAGAGACAATGAGTGTATTATAAACTTATTATGTGGACAAGAAGGTGTATTGTTTACAAATTTTATCAACAATAAAGCTATCCAATTTGTATAGACCTTTCACCAATATTAAGGTCATAATTCTTTCTGTATTTAATAATAGAAGATTCAATGATATTTCTCGTGGTACTGGAGTTAGAGTTAATAATTGAGATGGCATTACTCCAGTCAGTACAATAATCATAGATTTTAACATGATTAAACAAGGCATTTGTTTCTTGTCCTTTCCTCATACTATATTGGTGTTGCTTAAGTCTAACACAAAGATCCTTACCAGTCTGCCTAGTTTCTATCACAGTTTCTACATGGCACTTTTTAGATGCATCCAGGAGAATTTTTTGGTGAGTTCTTACTTAAGATATTCTTTATAGTATTATTGTTGCCTTTTATAGTATTATTGATGCTGAAGGCAACATTTACATTAAAGGATTTAGGCAACATGGGAAGTAAAGTAAAATTTTTATTAAAAGGGAGAACTAAAAGATTCTTGGTGTCAATGGGAGGTTTGGGTTCAAATCTATAAAATGATTTCTTTGCTAATTTAAGGGATTTATCAATGAAAGATCTAGGGCACTTTAACTTAGATCCAATAGAGAATATCCTCTCAAATTCATCAATAAACTCTGGAGTGCAAATACTTAATGCCCAAAGGAACATACATTGAAATGATAATATAACTCTGTCATGTTGAGTAATAATGGATATATGAGCATACATTGGTCTTACGCACTTTATTTACCTCCTTCCAAAACATCTTTTTATTCTCCCTAAAATTTAATGATACTCTCTCACCCCAACTCTCATTTGCCCTCTTTTTCACCTCTTGCACCTTTCTCTTGACCTCCTGCCTCATTCTTTTATACATCTCCCACTCATTTGCATTTTTTCCCTGCAAAAATTGTCCAAATGCCTCTCTCTTCTCTTTCACTAATAATCTTACTTCTTCATCCCACCACTCACTACCCTTTCTAATCAACCCACATCCCACACTTCTCATGCCACAAGCATCTTTTGCGCAAGCCATCACTGCTTCCCTCAATACATCCCATTCCTCCCCAACTCCCATTACCTCCTTTGTTCTCACCTTTTCCCATTCTGTACTCAGTCTCTCCTGGTACTTCCTCGCACAAGTCTCCTTCCCAAGCTCACTTACTCTCACCACTCTCTTCACCCCAACATTCTCTCTTCTTTTCTGAATACCCCTACAAATCTACACCTTCGCCTCCCCAAGAGAATGATCAGACATCCCTCCAGTTGCACCTCTCAGCACATTAACATCCAAAAGTTTCTCTTTCGCGCGCCTATCAATTAACACGTAATCCAATAACGCTCTCTGGCCATCTCTCCGACTTACATACGTAAACTTACGTATATCTCTCTTTTTAAACCAGGTATTCCCAATCACCAGTCCTTTTTCCGCACTTAAATCTACAAGTTCTTCACCATTTCCATTTACAACACTGAACACTCCATGTATACCAATTATTCCCTCAACTGCCACATTACCCACCTTTGCATTCAAGTCACCCATCACTATAACCCGGTCTTGTCCATCAAAACCACTAACACAGTCATTCAGCTGCTCCCAAAACACTTGCCTCTCAGGATCTTTCTTCTCATGCCCAGGTGCATATACACCAATAATCACCCATCTCTCTCCATCAACTTTCAGTTTTACCCATATTAATCTAGAATTTACTTTCTTACACTCTATCACATACTCCCACAACTCCTGTTTCAGGAGTAGTGCTACTCCTTTCCCTTGCTCTTGTCCTCTCACTAACCCCTGACTTTACTCCCAAAACATTCCCAAACCACTCTTCCCCTTTACCCTTGAGCTTCGTTTCACTCAGAGCCAAAACATCCAGGTTCCTCTCCTCAAACATACTACCTATCTCTCCTTTTTTCTCATCTTGGTTACATCCACACACATTTAGACACCCCAATCAGAGCCTTCGAGGAGGATGAGCACTCCCCGCGTGACTCCTTTTTCTGTTTCCCCTTTTAGAGAGTTAAAATACAAGGAGGGGAGGGTTTCTGGCCCCCTGCTCCCATCCCCTTTAGTCGCCTTCTACGACACGTGAGGAATGCGTGGGAAGTATTCTTTCTCCCCTATCCCCAGGGATAGGGAGCAAATGGGAACTTCAGTGAAGGGGGCTAATGGGGAGGTGATAACAAGTAGTGGTGATGTGAGAAGGAGGTGGAGTGAGTATTTTGAAGGTTTGTTGAATGTGTTTGATGATAGAGTGGCAGATATAGGGTGTTTTGGTCGAGGTGGTGTGCAAAGTGAGAAGGTTAGGGAAAATGATTTGGTAAACAGAGAAGAGGTAGTAAAAGCTTTGCGGAAGATGAAAGCCGGCAAGGCAGTAGGTCTGGATGGTATTGCAGTGGAATTTATTAAAAAAGAGGGTGACTGTATAGTTGACTGGTTGGTAAGGTTATTTAATGTATGTATGATTCATGGTGAGGTGCCTGAGGATTGGCGGAATGCTTGCATAGTGCCATTGTACAAAGGCAAAGGGGATAAGATTGAGTGCTCAAATTACAGAGGTATAAGTTTTGTTGAGTATTCCTGGTAAATTATATGAGAGAGTATTGATCGAGAGGGTGAAGGCATGTACAGAGCATCAGATTGGGAAAGAGCAGTGTGGTTTCAGAAGTGGTAGAGGATGTGTGGATCAGGTGTTTGCTTTGAAGAATGTATGTGAGAAATACTTAGAAAAGCAAATGGATTTGTATGTAGCATTTCTGGATCTGGAGAAGGCATATGATAGAGTTGATAGAGATGCTCTGTGGAAGGTATTAAGAATATATGGTGTGGGAGGCAAGTTGTTAGAAGCAGTGAAAAGTTTTTATCGAGGATGTAAGGCATGTGTATGTGTAGGAAGAGAGGAAAGTGATCGGTTCTCAGTGAATGTAGGTTCGCGGCAGGGGTGTGTTATGTCTCCATGGTTGTTTAATTTGTTTATGGATGGGGTTGTTAGGGAGGTGAATGCAAGAGTTTTGGAAAGAGGGGCAAGTATGCAGTCTGTTGAAGATGAGAGAGCTTGGGAAGTGAGTCAGTTGTTGTTCGCTGATGATACAGCGCTGGTGGCTGATTCATGTGAGAAACTGCAGAAGCTGGTGACTGAGTTTGGTAAAGTGTGTGAAAGAAGAAAGTTAAGAGTAAATGTGAATAAGAGCAAGGTTATTAGGAGGTAAGTTTGAGTGGAGAAAAACTGGAGGAAGTAAAGTGTTTTAGATACCTGGGAGTGGATGTGGCAGCGGATGGAACCATGGAAGTGGAAGTGAATCATAGGGTGGGGGAGGGGGCGAAAATTCTGGGAGCCTTGAAGAATATGTGGAAGTCGAGAACATTATCTCGGAAAGCAAAAATGGGTATGTTTGAAGGAATAGTGGTTCCAACAAATGTTGTATGGCTGCGAGGCATGGGCTATGGATAGAGTTGTGCGCAGGAGGGTGGATGTGCTGGAAATGAGATGTTTGAGGACAATATGTGGTGTGAGGTGGTTTGATCGAGTAAGTAATGTAAGGGTAAGAGAGATGTGTGGAAATAAAAAGAGCGTGGTTGAGAGAGCAGAAGAGGGTGTTTTGAAATGGTTTGGTCACTTGGAGAGAATGAGTGAGGAAAGATTGACCAAGAGGATATATGTGTCAGAGGTGGAGGGAACGAGGAGAAGTGGGAGACCAAATTGGAGGTGGAAAGATGGAATGAAAAAGATTTTGAGTAATCGGGGCCTGAACATGCAGGAGGATGAAAGGCATGCAAGGAATAGGGTGAATTGGAACGATGTGGTATACTGGGGTCAACGTGCTGTCAATGGATTGAACCAGGGCATGTGAAGCGTCTGGGGTAAACCATGGAAAGTTGTGTGGGGCCTGGATGTGGAAAGGGAGCTGTGGTTTCGGTGCATTATTACATGACAGCTAAAGACTGAGTGTGAACGAATGGGGCCTTTGTTGTCTTTTCCTAGCGCTACCTCGCACACATGAGGGGGGAGGGGGTTGTTATTCCATGTGTGGCGAGGTGGCGATGGGAATAAATAAAGGCAGACTGTATGAATTATGTACATGTGTATATATGTATATGTCTGTGTGTGTATATATATGTGTACATTGAGATGTATAGGTATGTATATTTGCGTATGTGAAGGTGTATGTATATACATGTGTATGTGGGTGGGTTGGGCCATTCTTTTGTCTGTTTCCTTGCGCTACCTCGCTAATGCGGGAGACAGCGACAAAGCAAAAATAAATAAAAAAAAAACATTGGTAGGTTTTCTGTATATGCTAAACTTAAACTTGTTTCCTTGTCTATGGTCATGCAATTTAAAAATGGTAACATAACATTATTTTAATTTTTTACAGTAGATTTGATGGGAGGTACTAAATTGTTCAGTAAGGGGAGAAATGTTTGTAAATTTTCACTTGTTGGCCAAACACAAAGAACATTATATACATACCTAAACCAAATTCCATTAGAAGGTAAGACATCCTTTAGTAATTTTGTTTCAAAGAATTCCATATAAAGATTAGTTAGTACAGATGAAAGAGGGTTACCTATTGCCATACCCAATTTTTGAGCATGATATTATCTATTGAATTGAAATACACAGTCTTTTATACACAGTTTTATCAGTTCAGTGAAAACAGACTTTGAAACAGGTAAATTAATATCATCCAAAACATCAAATATGTATTCTAAATGGTCATCAACTGTAGCTTTTGTGAACAGTGAGGAAACATCTAAGCTAACAAGTTTGAAATCAAAATTTACATTGATATTGTTAAGATTTTTAACTAAATCTATATTGTTCATGATATTAGAATTTGATATCTTACCCACTAAAGGGCTTAATAAAGAAACTAAACATTTTGACAATTTATATGTGATGGCGCCTACTGAACGTACCATAGGTCTTGCTAGAAAATTTTATTTATGTGTTTTGTTAAGTCCATACATATATGGCAGTGAAGGGGACAGAGATGACAAATGATGAGAGAGCAATTACCTTTCAACAACAACTTCAGTTCTTTATTGAAATGGTAATTTATTGCTTCTAGGGGATTTGTACTGAGTTTAGAATATGTTGTGTCACCATTTAAAAGATCATTCATTTTAGATAAATAATTACTTTTGTCCATAATCACAAGAGTGTGAGCCTTTTCTGCTTTAGAAATATGTATATCATTGTCTTTTTTTTAAAATTGTTAATAGCTCTTATGAATCTTCAAGGGCAATTAGGATCCACTGATTTTCACAAACTGGCATACACTAAACCCTTATAGATATAAATTTCATCATTAGTTTAGTACAATGAATTAATAATTTTTTTATTTATTATACTTAGTTGCTCTCTCCCACGTTATATGTATATACATGTGTATATACATACACATGTATATACATAAATGCCTACACATGCACATGTACATATGTGTACATTTCAATGTATACATACATATACATACACAGATATATACATATATACAAATGTACATATTCATACTTGCTGCCTTTATCCATTCCTGTTGCCACCCCTCCACACATGAAATAGCATCCCCCTCCCCCCACACTTGAACGAGGTAGCGCTAGGTAAAGACAATAAAGGCCACATTCGTTTACACTCAATCTCTAGCTGTCATGTGTAATGCATTGAAACCACAGTTCCCTTTCCACATCTAAGCCCCACACAACTTTCCATGGTTTACCGCAGACGCTTCAAATGCCCTGGTTCAATCCATGAACAACATATCGACCCTGGTATACCACATCAATCCAATTCAGTCTATTCCTTGCATGCCTTTCACCCTTCTGTATGTTCAGGTGCCGATCACTCAGAATCTTTTTCACTCCATCCTTCCACCTCCAATTTGGTCTCCCACTTCTCATTCCTTCTACCTCTGACACATATATCCTCTTTATCAATCTTTCCTCACAAATACTCTCTTATGTGACCAAAACATTTCAACACACCCTCTTCTGCTCTTTCAACCACACTCTTTTTATTACCACACATCTCTCTTACTCTTTCATTCCTTACTCAATCAAACCACCTCACACCACAGATTATCCTCAAACATTTCATTTCCAACACATCCACCCTCTTCCACACAACCCTATATATAGCCCATGCCTCTCAACCATATAACATTGTTGGAACCACGATTCCTTCAAACATACCCATTTTTGCTCCCCAAGATAATGTTCCACACATTCTTCAACGCTCCCAGAATCTTTGCATGTTTACCATTTGGTAAACATGCGATTGTCCTGCCAAATCCACTCCCAGATATCTAAAATTTCACTTCCTCCAGTTTTTCTCCATTTAAACTTACCTCCCAATTGACTTGTCCCTCAACCCTACTGTACTTAATAACCTTGCTCTTATTCACATTTACTCTCAGGTCTCTTCTTTCACACACTTTACCAAAGTCAGTCACCAGCTTTAGCAGTTTCTCACCCAAATCAGCCACCAGCACTGTATTGTCAGCGAAATAACAACTCACTCACTGCCCAAGCCCTCTCAGTCATAACAGACTGCATACTTGCCCCTCTTTCCAAAACTCTTGCATTCACCTCCCTAACAACCCTATCCATAAACAAATTAAACAACCATGGAGACATCACGTATCACTGCCGCAAACCAACATTCACTGAGAACCAGTCACTTTCCACTCATCCTACTCGTACACATGCCTTACATCCTCGATAAAAACTTTTCACTGCTTCCAGAAACATGCCTGCCACACCATATATTTTTAATACCTTCCACAGAGCATCTCTATCAACTCTTATCATATGCCTTCTGCAGATCCATAAATGCTACATACATATCCATTTGTGTTTCTAAGTATTTCTCCCATACATTCTTCAAAGCAAACACCTGATCCACACATCCTCTACCACTTCTAAAACCACACTGCTCTTCCCAATTCTGATGTTCTGTACATGCCTTCACCTTCTCAATCAATACCCTCCCATATAATTTCCCAGGAATACTCAACAAACTTATACCTATGTAATTTGAACACTCACCTTTATCCCCTTTGCCTTTGTACAATGGCACTATGCATGCATTCTGCCAATCCTCAGGCACTTCACCATGGGCCATATATACATTGAATATCCTCACCAACCAGTCAACAATGCAGTCACTCCCTTTTTGAATGAATTCCACTGCAATGCAATCCAAATCCGCCCCCTTCCCGGCTTTCATCTTCTGCAAAGCTTGCACTACCTCTTTTCTGTTTATCAAATCATTTTCCCTGACCCTCTCACTTCGCACACAAGCTCGAGAAAAACACCCTATATCCTCCACTCTATCATCTAGCACATTCAACAAACCTTCAAAGTACTCACTCCATCTCCTCACATCACCACTACTTGTTATTACCTCCCCATTAGCCCACTTCCCTTGTCTTATGCACTTTATTCACCTCCTTCCAAAACATCTTTTTCTTCTCCCTAAAATTTAATGATACTCTCTCATCCCAACTCTCATTTGCCGTCTTTTTTTACCTCTTGCACCTTTCTCTTGACCTCAGTCTTTTATACATCTCCCAGTCATTTGTACTATTTCCCTGCAAAAGTCTCCCAAATGCCTCTCTCTTCTCTTTCACTAATAATCTTACTTCTTCATCCCACCACTCACTACCGTTTCTAATCTGCCCACCTCCCACGCTTCTCATGCCACAAGCATCTTTTGCGCAAGCCATCACTGCTTCCCTAAATACATCCCATTCCTTCCCCACTCCCCTTATGTCCTTTGCTCTCACCTTTTTCCATTCTGTACTCAGTCTCTCCTGGTACTTCCTCACACATCTCCTTCCCAAGCTCACTTCCTCTCACCACTCTCTTCACCCCAACATTCTCTCCACAAGATAATTGATCAGACATCCCTCCAGTTGTCCCTTTCAGCACATTAATATCCAAAAGTCTTTCTTTCACACACTTATCAATTATCATGTAATCCAATAATGCTCCCTGGCCATCTCTCCTACTTACATATGTATACTTATGTATTCCTATGAGTCCACGGGGAAAATGAAACACGAAAAGTTCCCCGTGGACTCATAGGAATATCTTGATCATGCGCAAAATTGTGATCCTTTCCAACATACTTATGTATATCTCTTTTAAACCAGGTATTCCCTATCACCAGTCCTTTTTCAGAACACAAATCTACGAGCTTTTCACCATTTCCATTTACAACACTGAACACCCTATGTACACCAATTAATTATTCCCTAAACTGCCACATTACTCACCTTTGCATACAAATCACCCATTACTATAACCCAGTCTAGTGCATCAAAACTGCTAACACACTCACTTAGCTGCTCCCAAAACACTTGCCTCTCATGATCTTTCTTATGTCCAGGTGCATGGGCACCAATAATCACCCATCTCTCTCCATCCACTTTCAGTTTTACCCATATCAATCTAGTGTTTACTTTATTACTTTCTATCACACTTCCACCACCTCTGTGTCAGGAGTAGTGCTAGTCCTTCCTTTGCTCTTTTCCTCTCACCAACCCCTAACTTTACTCCCAAAACATTCCCAAACCACTCTTCCCCTTTACCCTTAAGCTTTATTTCACCCAGAGCCAAAACATCCAGATTCCTTTCCTCAAACATACTACCTATCTCTCCTTTTTCTCATCTTGGTTACATCCATACACATTTAGACACCCCAGTCTGAGCCTTCGAGGAGGATGAGCACTCCCCAAGTAACTCCTTCGTCTGTTTCCCCTTTTAAAAAGTTAAAATACAAGAAGGGGATGGTTTCTAGCCTCCTGCTCCCATCCTCTTTAATTGCCTTCTGTGACATGCGGGGAATGAGGGTGAAGTATTTTTTGTCCTCTCTCTCTCTCTCTCTCTCTCTCTCTCTCTCTCTCTCTCTCTCTCTCTCTCTCTCTCTCTCTCTCTCTCTCTCTCTCCCTCCCTCCCTCCCTCCCTCCCTCCCAGAAAGGTAAGGAGGTTGTGCAGAAGTTTAAAAGTTGTAGCTTGGATGTGCTGGGGATTGGGGAAACCCATATTCTTGGATAGGGTGTGTGGAATGGAAATGATAAATGCAGTTAACATGAGGGCATGAAAGGAGTGGCATGGACAGGAATGAGTGAAAATTATTGGGATGAGGGAAAGAAGCATATGCAATTCTGCTATCACTGACAATGGGGGAAGTGTGCTACAGAACATTTATGGAATGGATCAAGAATAGTGTGAGAGCAAGGAAAAAGAAATTTGTGAAGTATGCTTGGATATTTGTATATTCACCTCTGAATATGGAGACTGTATGAGGTCAGGATGAAATAAAGCTTTTCTAAAGAAATTTGAATAACTGTATAAATGATTTTGAGAATGAGAGAAACATGGTCGTATTGGGTGACATGACTGTGGGATGTGATGAAGTTGGTGAGATAGTTGGTAAATGGGAGTGCCTGGAGTAAATGAGATTGTAAGTTATCTTGTGGATGTTTGTAATGAGAGGGGTTTATTCCCTGCAAACACCTTTTTTCAGCTCAAGATGATCTGTAGATGTACTTGGATGAGGAATGATAGTATTTGGCAGTGGATGAAAGATTGAGAAAGGCCATGCTAGATGCTAGAGTTGTGAGAGGACTCTTTGGAGACACCATTTCCCAATTCTTGTGGGAATGAGGATCAGGGAGAAGTGGAGCTATGGTATAAGGAAGAATAGAGAGGTAAAAGTGTTAGCAAGCGAGAAGATGAATAGCAAGCTAGAAGGTGAATCAGAAAATGTAGGGAGGAGTATGAAAAGAAAGTAACTGAAAGCATAGATGTTAGTGCAGTGAATGTAGGGATACACTTATGTGTTCATGAGGTGTTTCAAATGTTTAAAGAAATACTATTAAAGGTTGTAGAATTAGTAGTTGGACACAATGTCGAGATATAGGAATAAAAAGGGCAATGCATGATGGACAGAAAAGATTAGAAATGCTGTGGAAGAGAAGTAAAAGGCATATTGTAGATTGTTCAATTGGAATATACCAGTGGAAGTTCAGCAAATGAGGATGGAATATGTAAGTGGAATGTTAGGAAGCTGATGGAGAAAAGTAAAGAAAGAGTACATGAAGATTTAGGAAAAAAGTTTAGTAAAAGATTTTGGGATAATAAGAAATTATATTGGAAGGAGATGAAAAAGGAAAGAGGTGGATGTAAGATAGGAAATGCTAATGTGAGAAGTAAGGAAGGGGAGTTCCTGAATTAAAAGGCGAAAATGAAAGGAAGATGGAAAGAGTAATTTTAAGAACTGATGAATGTGGGAGAAAGGAGAGCAGCAGTTGTTAAATGCAAGGGTATGGAGGATGGAAGAAAGAGGATACAAGAGCAAGGGCCTATAGCAAAAAGGGAAGAAAGAAGGGCAGTAATGAGGCTGAGGGTACAAAAGGCTCCTGGACTGGATGAGATTACAGCTGAAATGCTGAAGTATGGAGGAGAAAGTTTGAAAGTATATGCATCTGATATGTAATTTAGTATGAAAACAAGGTTGTGCCTGCGGATTGGGTGAAAGCTATTATTCAAAGAGAAAGGTGCTAAGGATATATGTAGCAATTATAGGGGAACAAAACCAAATTGGAGGCGGAAGGATGCAGTGAAAAAGATTTTGAGCGATCAGGACCTGAACATACAGGAGGGTGAGAGGCATGCAAGGAATAAACTGAATTGGAATGATGTGGTATACCAGGGTTGACGTGCTGTCAATGGACTGAACCAGGGCATGTGAAACATCTGGGGTAAACCATGGAAGGGTCTGTGGGGCCTGGATGTGGATAGGCAGCTGTGGTTTCGGTGCATTACACATGACAGCTAGAGACTGAGTGTGAATGAATGTGGACTTTTTAATCTGTTTTCTTGGTGCTACCTTACTGAAGTCGGGGCTACAGATGTTTCCTTTGGGGTGGGGTGGGGTGGTGTGGTATGGTGCCAGGAATAGATAAAGGCAAGGAAGTATGAATATGTACATTGTGTATATTTTTTTTTTTTTTTTTTTTTTTTTTTTTTTTTTTTGCTGTCTCCCGCGTTTGCGAGGTAGCGCAAGGAAACAGACGAAAGAAATGGCCCAACCCACCCCCATACACATGTATATACATACGTCCATGCACGCAAATATACATACCTACACAGCTTTCCATGGTTTACCCCAGACGCTTCACATGCCTTGATTCAATCCACTGACAGCACGTCAACCCCGGTATACCACATCGCTCCAATTCACTCTATTCCTTGCCCTCCTTTCACCCTCCTGCATGTTCAGGCCCCGATCACACAAAATCTTTTTCACTCCATCTTTCCACCTCCAATTTGGTCTCCCTCTTCTCCTCGTTCCCTCCACCTCCGACACATATATCCTCTTGGTCAATCTTTCCTCACTCATTCTCTCCATGTGACCAAACCATTTCAAATCACCCTCTTCTGCTCTCTCAACCACGCTCTTTTTATTTCCACACATCTCTCTTACCCTTACGTTACTTACTCGATCAAACCACCTCACACCACACATTGTCCTCAAACATCTCATTTCCAGCACATCCATCCTCCTGCGCACAACTCTATCCATAGTCCACGCCTCGCAACCATACAACATTGTTGGAACCACTATTCCTTCAAACATACCCATTTTTGCTTTCCGAGATAATGTTCTCGACTTCCACACATTCTTCAAGGCTCCCAGAATTTTCGCCCCCTCCCCCACCCTATGATCCACTTCCGCTTCCATGTTTCCATCCGCTGCCAGATCCACTCCCAGATATCTAAAACACTTCACTTCCTCCAGTTTTTCTCCATTCAAACTCACTTCCCAATTGACTTGACCCTCAACCCTACTGTACCTAATAACCTTGCTCTTATTCACATTTACTCTTAACTTTCTTCTTTCACACACTTTACCAAACTCAGTCAGCAGCTTCTTCAGTTTCTCACATGAATCAGCCACCAGCGCTGTATCATCAGCGAACAACAACTGACTCACTTCCCAAGCTCTCTCATCCCCAACAGACTTCATCCTTGCCCCTCTTTCCATAACTCTTGCATTCACCTCCCTAACAACCCCATCCATAAACAAATTAAACAACCATGGAGACATCACACACCCCTACCGCAAACCTACATTCACTGAGAACCAATCACTTTCCTCTCTTCCTACACGTATACATGCCTTACATCCTCGATAAAAACTTTTCACTGCTTCTAACAACTTGCCTCCCACACCATATATATCTTTCTTCTTTTAAACTATTCGCCATTTCCCGCGTTAGCGAGGTAGCGTTAAGAACAGAGGACAGGGCCTTTTTTGGAATATCCTCACCTGGCCCCCTCTGTTCCTTCTTTTGGAAAATTAAAAAAAAAACGAGAGGGGAGGATTTCCAGCCCCCAGCTCCCTCCCCTTTTAGTCGCCTTCTACGACACGCAGGGAATACGTGGGAAGTATTCTTTCTCCCCTAATAATATATAAGGGAAAGGAAGAGAAAAAACCTTCACACATGTTCTTACAGCTCACTCTAAGCAGGGTGTTTTAGACAAGTGGATTCATACTCTACCAAATATAACAAATTTCACCATTTTATTAATGTTCGAAAAAATCCTGTTCATTTATAAAAATATTAATTTTGCCATTCAAGATGTTTTCAGAAATTTTTATTACCAAATTATTACCATAGCTGTTTATAAGATATATTCTTTTATTGTACAAAATTATGAGGTTTTAAGTGAATACATTAAATAAGTATGTTTAAAATATGTAAGGCATCATTCTAAAAAGTTTTCATTTTATTACTAAAATGAAAATAACAGTATAATGTCAAATTCAAAACACATACATAGCACCCGCATATCCATTTTATTTACAATTTATCTCCTCATTAATGATTACTGTTTGTTCCAAGATTTTCAAATAAGTAATTGCATCATAATTTTCTAATACATTAATCATAAATTTCATATAATGCCTTAAGTCATGACAATACTGCATGTGCACACTTTCAGTCACATATGAAATATTTTGTCATCACTAAAGTTTACAAGATATTTTATGTACATTAACAATTACACTAAACCAAATAGATTTTAAAAACTATGCTTCTACTGAGACTTTATCAGACTGTTCTACTTCGACAGGGGCTTCACTGGGCACTTCGTCTTTGTCATCCTTATTTCCATAAACATTAGGGTACTGTGCCATACAGTCAGACATTTGTCGGAAAGGTCCTATACAGTCACTACCTTTGGGATCTGCTTCTGAGTAGTGGAAACAAGTAAATGCTTCTCGAAACTCAACACCACATGGCCCTGTTGCCATACCTCCTAAGCATGGGCAGGACCAATTGATTTCTCCATCTGGTTGTATAAGTCCAGCTGGAGGTTCATCATCCTCTGGTAATGATACTGCTGCAGGTCCATTGTGGTCCTCCTCTGTTACAAATATTACACGATCTTTTCTTGACCAATTATTGTGTGTATCTTGCCGATTTCATCAATTGGGAAGGAGAGCCAATTACCTTCCTGTTTGCAGTAGGACATCCCTATGTGTTAGGACTACGTAAAATCAGCAGCAAGTATTAGTTTGGTGTTTGTGCCTCACGCCGCACAGGAGACAACCATATATATATATATATATATATATATATATATATATATATATATATATATATATATATATATTGTCCCTGGGGATAGGGGAGAAAGAATGCTTCCCACGTATTCCCTGCGTGTCGTAGAAGGCGACTAAAAGGGAAGGGAGCGGGGGGCTGGAAATCCTCCCCTCTCAATTTTTTTTTTTAATTTTCCAAAAGAAGGAACAGAGAAGGGGGCCAGGTGAGGATATTCCCTCAATGGCCCAGTTCTCTGTTCTTAACGCTACCTCGCTAACGCGGGAAATGGCGAATAGTTTGAAAAAAAAAAAAAAAAAAATATATATATATATATATATATATATATATATATATATATATATATATATATATATATATATATATGTATATATATATATATATTTCTTTTAAACTATTCACCATTTCCCGCATTAGCGAGGTAGTGTTAAGAACAGAGGACTGGGCCTTTTTTGGAATATCCTCACCTGGACCCCCTCTGTTCCTTCTTTTGGGAAAAAAAAAAAAATGAGAGGGGAGGATTTCCAGCCCCCCGCTCCCTCCCCTTTTAGTCACCTTCTACGACATATATATATATATATATATATATATATATATTTTATATTTTTTATTTTTTTATTATACTTTGTCACTGTCTCCCGCGTTTGCGAGGTAGCGCAAGGAAACAGACGAAAGAAATGGCCCAACCCCCCCATACACATGTATATACATACGTCCACACACGCAAATATACATACCTACACAGCTTTCCATGGCTTACCCCACACGCTTCACATGCCTTGATTCAATCCACTGACAGCACGTCAACCCCGGTATACCACATCGCTCCAATTCACTCTATTCCTTGCCCTCCTTTCACCCTCCTGCATGTTCAGGCCCCGATCACACAAAATCTTTTTCACTCCATCTTTCCACCTCCAATTTGGTCTCCCTCTTCTCCTCGTTCCCTCCACCTCCGACACATATATCCTCTTGGTCAATCTTTCCTCACTCATCCTCTCCATGTGCCCAAACCACTTCAAAACACCCTCTTCTGCTCTCTCAACCACGCTCTTTTTATTTCCACACATCTCTCTTACCCTTACGTTACTCACTCGATCAAACCACCTCACACCACACATTGTCCTCAAACATCTCATTTCCAGCACATCCATCCTCCTGCGCACAACTCTATCCATAGTCCACGCCTCGCAACCATACAACATTGTTGGAACCACTATTCCTTCAAACATACCCATTTTTGCTTTCCGAGATAATGTTCTCGACTTCCACACATTCTTCAAGGCCCCCAGAATTTTCGCCCCCTCCCCCACCCTATGATCCACTTCCGCTTCCATGGTTCCATCCGCTGCCAGATCCACTCCCAGATATCTAAAACACTTCACTTCCTCCAGTTTTTCTCCATTCAAACTCGCCTCCCAATTGACTTGACCCTCAACCCTACTGTACCTAATAACCTTGCTCTTATTCACATTTACTCTTAACTTTCTTCTTTCACACACTTTACTAAACTCAGTCACCAGCTTCTGCAGTTTCTCACATGAATATATATATATATATATATATATATATATATATATATATATATATATATATATATATATATATTTTTTTTTTTTTTTTTTTTTCATACTATTCGCCATTTCCCGCGATAGCGAGGTAGCGTTAAGAACAGAGGACTGGGCCTTTGAGGGAATATCCTCACCTGGCCCTCTTCTCTGATCCTTCTTTTGGAAAAAAAAAAAAGTGTGTGGTAAAGTGTGTGGAAGAAGAAAGTTGAGAGTAAATGTGAATAAGAGCAAGGTTATTAGGTACAGTAGGGGTGAGGGTCAAGTCAATTGGGAGGTGAGTTTGAATGGAGAAAAACTGGAGGAAGTGAAGTGTTTTAGATATCTGGGAGTGGATCTGTCAGCGGATGGAACCATGGAAGCGGAAGTGGATCATAGGGTGGGGGAGGGGGCGAAAATTTTGGGAGCCTTGAAAAATGTGTGGAAGTCGAGAACATTATCTCGGAAAGCAAAAATGGGTATGTTTGAGGGAATAGTGGTTCCAACAATGTTGTATGGTTGCGAGGCGTGGGCTATGGATAGAGATGTGCGCAGGAGGATGGATGTGCTGGAAATGAGATGTTTGAGGACAATGTGTGGTGTGAGGTGGTTTGATCGAGTAAGTAACGTAAGGGTAAGAGAGATGTGTGGAAATAAAAAGAGCGTGGTTGAAAGAGCAGAAGAGGGTGTTTTGAAATGGTTTGGGCACATGGAGAGAATGAGTGAGGAGAGATTGACCAAGAGGATATATGTGTCGGAGGTGGAGGGAACGAGGAGAAGAGGGAGACCAAATTGGAGGTGGAAAGATGGAGTGAAAAAGATTTTGTGTGATCGGGGCCTGAACATGCAGGAGGGTGAAAGGAGGGCAAGGAATAGAGTGAATTGGAGTCATGTGGTATACAGGGGTTGACGTGCTGTCAGTGGATTGAATCAGGGCATGTGAGGCGTCTGGGGTGAACCATGGAGAGCTGTGTGGGTATGTATATTTGCGTGTGTGGACGTGTGTATGTACATGTGTATGGGGGGGGGGTTGGGCCATTTCTTTCGTCTGTTTCCTTGCGCTACCTCGCAAACGCGGGAGACAGCGACAAAGTATAAAAAAAAAAAAAAAAAAAAATATATATATATATATATATATATATATATATATATATATATATATATATATATATATATATATAGATATATATATTTACTCTTAACTTTCTTCTTTCACACACTTTACCAAACTCAGTCACCAGCTTCTGCAGTTTCTCACATGAATCAGCCACCAGCGCTGTATCATCAGCGAACAACAACTGACTCACTTCCCAAGCTCTCTCATCCCCAACAGACTTCATCCTTGCCCCTCTTTCCAAAACTCTTGCATTCACCTCCCTAACAACCCCATCCATAAATAAATTAAACAACCATGGAGACATCACACACCCCTGCCGCAAACCTACATTCACTGAGAACCAATCACTTTCCTCTCTTCCTACACGTACACATGCCTTACATCCTCGATAAAAACTTTTCACTGCTTCTAACAACTTGCCTCCCACACCATATATTCTTAATACCTTCCACAGAGCATCTCTATCAACTCTATCATATGCCTTCTCCAGATCCATAAATGCTACATACAAATCCATTTGCTTTTCTAAGTATTTCTCACATACATTTTTCAAAGCAAACACCTGATCCACACATCCTCTACCACTTCTGAAACCACACTGCTCTTCCCCAATCTGATGCTCTGTACATGCCTTCACCCTCTCAATCAATACCCTCCCATACAATTTGCCAGGAATACTCAACAAACTTATACCTCTGTAATTTGAGCACTCACTCTTATCCCCTTTGCCTTTGTACAATGGCACTATGCACGCATTCCGCCAATCCTCAGGCACCTCACCATGAGTCATACATACATTAAATAACCTTACCAACCAGTCAACAATACAGTCACCCCCTTTTTTAATAAATTCCACTGCAATACCATCCAAGGTTATTAGGTACAGTAGGGTTGAGGGTCAAGTCAATTGGGAGGTTAGTTTGAATGGAGAAAAACTGGAGGAAGTGAAGTGTTTTAGATATCTGGGAGTGGATCTGGCAGCGGATGGAAACATGGAAGCGGAAGTGGATCATAGGGTGGGGGAGGGGGCGAAAATTCTGGGAGCCTTGAAGAATGTGTGGAAGTCGAGAACATTATCTCGGAAAGCAAAAATGGGTATGTTTGAAGGAATAGTGGTTCCAACAATGTTGTATGGTTGCGAGACGTGGACTATGGATAGAGTTGTGCGCAGGAGGATGGATGTGCTGGAAATGAGATGTTTGAGGACAATGTGTGGTGTGAGGTGGTTTGATCGAGTAAGTAACGTAAGGGTAAGAGAGATGTGTGGAAATAAAAAGAGCGTGGTTGAGAGAGCAGAAGAGGGTGTTTTGAAATGGTTTGGTCACATGGAGAGAATGAGTGAGGAAAGATTGACCAAGAGGATATATGTGTCGGAGGTGGAGGGAACGAGGAGAAGAGGGAGACCAAATTGGAGGTGGAAAGATGGAGTGAAAAATATTTTGTGTGATCGGGGCCTGAACATGCAGGAGGGTGAAAGGAGGGCAAGGAATAGAGTGAATTGGAGCGATGTGGTTTACCGGGGTTGACGTGCTGTCAGTGGATTGAATCAAGGCATGTGAAGCGTCTGGGGTAAACCATGGAAAGCTGTGTAGGTATGTATATTTGCGTGTGTGGACGTATGTATATACATGTGTATGGGGGTGGGTTGGGCCATTTCTTTCGTCTGTTTCCTTGCGCTACCTCGCAAACGCGGGAGACAGCGACAAAGCAAAAAAAAAAAATATATATATATATTTATTTATTTATTTATTTATTTTTGCTTTGTCACTGTCTCCCGCGTTAGCGAGGTAGCACAAGGAAACAGACGAAAGAATGGCCCAACCCACCCACATACACATCCATATACATACACGTCCACACACGCAAATATACATACCTATACATCTCAATGTACACATATATATATACACGCACAGACATATACATATATACACATGTACATAATTCATACTGTCGGCCTTTATTTATTTCCATCGCCACCCCGCCGCACATGGAATAACAACCCCCTCCCCCCTCATGTGTGCGAGGTAGCGCTAGGAAAAGACAACAAAGGCCCCATTCGTTCACACTCAGTATCTAGCTGTCATGTAATAATGCACCGAAACCACAGTTCCCTTTCCACATGCAGGACCCACAGAACTTTTCATGGTTTACCCGAGATGCTTCACATGACCTGGTTCAATCCATTGACAGCACGTCGACCCCGGTATACCACAATTCACTCTATTCCTTGCATGCCTTTCACCTTCCTTCATGTTCAGGCCCCGATCACTCAAAATCTTTTTCACTCCATCTTTCCACCTCCAATTTGGTCTCCCACTTCTCCTCGTTCCCTCCACCTCTGACACATATATCCTCTTGGTCAATCTTTCCTCACTCATTCTCTCCATGTGACCAAACCATTTCAAAACACCCTCTTCTGCTCTCTCAACCACACTCTTTTTATTTCCACACATCTCTCTTACCCTTATATTACTTACTCGATCAAACCACCTCACACCACATATTGTCCTCAAACATCTCATTTCCATCACATCCACCCTCCTATGCACAACTCTATCCATAGCCCATGCTCACTAGATTGGTCTCCCACACATGAAAATATATATTAAATACTGAATTACCTGAGTAGCAGAAAAATAATCTCACTTGAAAGGAAAAAACTCAATATAAGAATAATTAAACATCTTAGAAAAAAGTTATATAGTCCTCAACTTAAACATGGAGAAATAAAAGAAACTTTCATTGGGAGTGCATTGGGTAGTCCTCAACTTACACATGGAGAAATAAAAGAAACTTTCATTGGGAGTGCATTGGTAAAGATACTTTACGATATCTTACCAATATGCTCCCTTCTTCCATACTATTCGCCATTTCCCGCATTAGCGAGGTAGCGTTAAGAACAGAGGACTGGGCCTTTGAGGGAATATCCTCACCTGGCCCCCTTCTCTGTTCCTCCTTTTGGAAAATTAAAAAAAAATGAGAGGGGAGGATTTCCAGCCCCCCGCTCCCTTCCCTTTTAGTCGCCTTGTACGACACGCAGGGAATACGTGGGAAGCATTCTTTCTCCTCTATCCCCAGGGATAATATATGCTCCCTTCTACTTTAGTTATTTTCTTGTACATTTATCTAAAAGTGTAGGTTATCATGTTGAAAATCAGGTAAGAGCCTTTTCAAAAGAAATGTGAGAATAATGTATAAAGAGCATAATACACCACATGATTATGTTAATTATAGAAATAAACACCTTCACTAATAATTAGGAGAAGCAGGAGACAAAATTGAAGGTGGCAGGATGGAGTGAAAAAGATTTTTAGTGATCAGGGCATGAACATACATACAGGAGGGCGAGAGCCGTGCAAGAAATAGAGTGAATTGGAATAATGTAGCATACCTGGGTCGATAAAATCCTAACCGTACTGCTTTCCCTGGGGATAGGGGGGAAAGAATACTTCCCACGTATTCCCTGCGTGTCGTAGAAGGCGACTAAAAGGGAAGGGAGTGGGGGGCTTGAAATCCTCCCCTCTCTTTTTTTTTTTTTTTTTCCAAAGGAAGGAGACCTGTGTGAGGAAGTACCAGGAGAGACTGAGTACAGAATGGTAAAAGGTGAGAACAATGGAAGTAAGGGGAGTGGGGGAGGAATGGGATGTATTTAGGGAATCAGTGATGGATTGCGCAAAAGATGCTTGTGGCATGAGAAGAGTGGGAGGTGGGTTGATTAGAAAGGGTAGTGAGTGGTGGGATGAAGAAGTAAGAGTACTAGTGAAAGAGAAGAGAGAGGCATTTGGACGATTTTTGCAGGGAAAAAATGCAATTGAGTGGGAGATGTATAAAAGAAAGAGACAGGAGGTCAAGAGAAAGGTGCAAGAGGTGAAAAAAAGGGCAAATGAGAGTTGGGGTGAGAGAGTATCATTAAATTTTAGGGAGAATAAAAAGATGTTCTGGAAGGAGGTAAATAAAGTGCGTAAGACAAGGGAGCAAATGGGAACTTCAGTGAAGGGCGCAAATGGGGAGGTGATAACAAGTAGTGGTGATGTGAGAAGGAGATGGAGTGAGTATTTTGAAGGTTTGTTGAATGTGTTTGATGATAGAGTGGCAGATATAGGGTGTTTTGGTCGAGGTGGTGTGCAAAGTGAGAGGGTTAGGGAAAATGATTTGGTAAACAGAGAAGAGGTAGTGAAAGCTTTGCGGAAGATGAAAGCCGGCAAGGCAGCAGGTTTGGATGGTATTGCAGTGGAATTTATTAAAAAAGGGGGTGACTGTATTGTTGACTGGTTGGTAAGGTTATTTAATGTATGTATGACTCATGGTGAGGTGCCTGAGGATTGGCGGAATGCGTGCATAGTGCCATTGTACAAAGGCAAAGGGGATAAGAGTGAGTGCTCAAATTACAGAGGTATAAGTTTGTTGAGTATTCCTGGTAAATTATATGGGAGGGTATTGATTGAGAGGGTGAAGGCATGTACAGAGCATCAGATTGGGAAAGAGCAGTGTGGTTTCAGAAGTGGTAGAGGATGTGTAGATCAGGTGTTTGCTTTGAAGAATGTATGTGAGAAATACTTAGAAAAGCAAATGGATTTGTATGTAGCATTTATGGATCTGGAGAAGGCATATGATAGAGTTGATAGAGATGCTCTGTGGAAGGTATTAAGAATATATGGTGTGGGAGGCAAGTTGTTAGAAGCAGTGAAAAGTTTTTATCGAGGATGTAAGGCATGTGTACGTGTAGGAAGAGAGGAAAGTGATTGGTTCACAGTGAATGTAGGTTTGTGGCAGGGGTGTGTGATGTCTCCATGGTTGTTTAATTTGTTTATGGATGGGGTTGTTAGGGAGGTGAATGCAAGAGTTTTGGAAAGAGGGGCAAGGATGAAGTCTGTTGGGAATGAGAGAGCTTGGGAAGTGAGTCCGTTGTTGTTCGCTGATGATACAGCGCTGGTGGCTGATTCATGTGAGAAACTGCAGAAGCTGGTGACTGAGTTTGGTAAAGTGTGTGAAAGAAGAAAGTTAAGAGTAAATGTGAATAAGAGCAAGGTTATTAGGTACAGTAGGGTTGAGGGTCAAGCCAATTGGGAGGTGAGTTTGAATGGAGAAAAACTGGAGGAAGTAAAGTGTTTTAGATATCTGGGAGTGGATCTTAGCGGATGGAAACATGGAAGCGGAAGTGGATCATAGGGTGGGGGAGGGGGCAAAAATTCTGGGAGCCTTGAAGAATGTGTGGAAGTCGAGAACATTATCTCGGAAAGCAAAAATGGGTATGTTTGAAGGAATAGTGGTTCCAACAATGTTGTATGGTTGCGAGGCGTGGACTATGGATAGAGTTGTGCGCAGGAGGATGGATGTGCTGGAAATGAGATGTTTGAGGACAATGTGTGGTGTGAGGTGGTTTGATCGAGTAAGTAACGTAAGGGTAAGAGAGATGTGTGGAAATAAAAAGAGCGTGGTTGAGAGAGCAGAAGAGGGTGTTTTGAAATGGTTTGGTCACATGGAGAGAATGAGTGAGGAAAGATTGACCAAGAGGATATATGTGTTGGAGGTGGAGGGAACGAGGAGAAGAGGGAGACCAAATTGGAGGTGGAAAGATGGAGTGAAAAAGATTTTGTGTGATCGGGGCCTGAACATGCAGGAGGGTGAAAGGAGGGCAAGGAATAGAGTGAATTGGAGCGATGTGGTATACCGGGGTTGACGTGCTGTCAGTGGATTGAATCAAGGCATGTGAAGCGTCTGGGGTAAACCATGGAAAGCTGTGTAGGTATGTATATTTGCGTGTGTGGACGTATGTATATACATGTGTATGGGGGTGGGTTGGGCCATTTCTTTCGTCTGTTTCCTTGCGCTACCTCGCAAACGCGGGAGACAGCGACAAAGAAAAAAAAATTATATATATATATATATATATATATATATATATATATATATATATATATATATATATATTATTTTAAAATATGTATTATATGGGAGGGTATTGATTGAGAGGGTGAAGGCATGTACAGAGCATCAGATTGGGGAAGAGTAGTGTGGTTTCAGAAGTGGTAGAGGATGTGTGGATCAGGTGTTTGCTTTATAGAATGTATGTGAGAAATACTTAGAAAAGCAAATGGATTTGTATGTAGCATTTATGGATCTGGAGAAGGCATATGATAGAGTTGATAGAGATGCTCTGTGGAAGGTATTAAGAATATATGGTGTGGGAGGCAAGTTGTTAGAAGCAGTGAAAAGTTTTTATCGAGGGGGTAAGGCACGTGTACGTGTAGGAAGAGAGGAAAGTGATTGGTTCTCAGTGAATGTATGTTTGTGGCAGGGGTGTGTGATGTCACCATGGTTGTTTAATTTGTTTATGGATGGGGTTGTTAGGGAGGTGAATGCAAGAGTTTTGGAAAGAGGGGCAAGTATGAAGTCTGTTGGGGATGAGAGAGCTTGGGAAGTGAGTCAGTTGTTGTTCGCTGATGATACAGCGCTGGTGGCTGATTCATGTGAGAAACTGCAGAAGCTGGTGACTGAGTTTGGTAAAGTGTGTGAAAGAAGAAAGTTAAGAGTAAATGTGAATAAGAGCAAGGTTATTAGGTACAGTAGGGTTGAGGGTCAAGTCAATTGGGAGGTAAGTTTGAATGGAGAAAAACTGGAGGAAGTAAAGTGTTTTAGATATCTTGGAGTGGATCTGGCAGTAGATGGAACCATGGAAGCGAAAGTGGATCGTAGGGTGGGGGAGGGGGCGAAAATCCTGGGAGCCTTGAAGAATGTGTGGAAGTCGAGAACATTATCTTGGAAAGCAAAAATGGGTATGTTTGAAGGAATAGTGGTTCCAACAATTTTGTATGGTTGCGAGGTGTGGGCTATGGATAGAGTTGTGCACAGGAGGATGGATGTGCTGGGAATGAGATGTTTGAGGACAAATTGTTGTGTGAGGTGGTTTGATCGAGTAAGTAACGTATGGGCAAAAGAGATGTGTGGAAATAAAAAGAGCGTGGTTGAGAGAGCAGAAGAGGGTGTTTTGAAATGGTTTGGGCACATGGAGAGAATGAGTGAGGAAAGATTGACCAAGAGGATATATGTGTCGGAGGTGGAGGGAACGAGGAGAAGAGGGAGACCAAATTGGAGGTGGAAAGATGGAGTGAAAAAGATTTTGTGTGATCGGGGCCTGAACATGCAGGAGGGTGAAAGGAGGGCAAGGAATAGAGTGAATTGGAGCGATGTGGTATACCGGGGTTGACGTGCTGTCAGTGGATTGAATCAAGGCATGTGAAGCGTCTGGGGTAAACCATGGAAAGCTGTGTAGGTATGTATATTTGCGTGTGTGGACGTATGTATATACATGTGTATGGGGGTGGGTTGGGCCATTTCTTTCGTCTGTTTCCTTGCGTTACCTCGCAAACGCGGGAGACAGCAAAAAAAACAAAAAAAAAAAATTCTTTTTTATTATTTTGCTTTGTCGCTGTCTCCCGCGGTAGCGAGGTAGCGCAAGGAAACAGACGAAAGAATGACACATGTATATACATACACGTCCATACACAAATATACATACCTATACATCTCAATGTACACATATATATACAAACACAGACTTTTTTCTTTTCTTTCATACTATTCCCCATTTCCCGCGTTAGCAAGGTAGCGTTAAGAACAGAGGACTGGGCCTCTGAGGGAATGTCCTCACCTGGCCTCGTTCTCTGTTCCTTCTTTTGGAAAATCAAAAAAAAACGAGAGGGGAGGATTTCCAGCCCCCCGCTCCCTCCCCTTTTAGTCGCCTTCTACGACACGCAGGGAATACGTGGGCAGTATTCTTTCTCCCCTATCCCCAGGGATATACAGATATACATATATACACATGTACATAATTCATACTGTCTGCCTTTATTTATTCCCATCGCCACTCTGCCACACATGGAATAACAACCCCCTCGACCCTCATGTGTGCGAGGTAGTGCTAGGAAAAGACAAGAAAGGCCCCATTCGTTCACACTCAGTCTCTAGCTGTCATGTAATAATGCACCGAAATCACAGCTCCCTTTCCACATCCAGGCCCCACAGAACTTTCCATGGTTTACCCCGGACACTTCACATGCCCTGGTTCCATCCATTGACAGCACGTTGACCCCGGTATACCACATCGTTCCAATTCACTCTATTCCTTGCACACCTTTCACCCTCCTGCATGTTCAGGCCCCGATCACTCAAAATCTTTTTCACTCCATCTTTCCACCTCCAATTTGGTCTCCCACTTCTCGTTCCCTTCACCTCTGACACATATATCCTCTTTGTCAATCTTTCCTCACTCATTCTCACCATGTGACCAAACCATTTCAAAACACCCTCTTCTGCTCTCTCAACCACACTCTTTTTATTTCCACACATCTCTCTTACCCTTACATTACTTACTCGATCAAACCACCTCACACCACATATTGTCCTCAAACATCTCCTTTCCATCACATCCACCCTCCTGCGCACAACTCTATCCATAGCCCACGCCTCGCAGCCATACAGCATTGTTGGAACCACTATTCCTTCAAACATACCCATTTTTGCTTTCCAAGATAATGTTCTCGACTTCCAAACATTCTTCAAGGTTCCCAGAATTTTTGCCCTCTCCCCCACCCTATGATTCACTTCCGCTTCCATGGTTCCATCTGCTGGCAGATCCACTCCCAGATATCTAAAACACTTTACTTCCTCCAGTTTTTCTCCATTCAAACTTACCTCCCAGTTGACTTGACCCTCAACCCTACTGTACCTAATAACCTTGCTATTATTCACATTTACTCTTAACTTTCTTCTTTCACACATTTTACCAAACTCAGTCACCACCTTCTGCAGTTTCTCACATGAATCAGCCATCAGCACTGTATCATCAGCGAACAACAACTGACTCACCTCCCAAGCTCTCTCATCCACAACAGACTTCATACTTGCCCCTCTTTCCAAAACTCTTGCATTCACCTCCCTAACAACCCCATCCATAAACAAATTAAACAACCATGGAGACATCACACACCTCTGCCGCAAACCTACATTCACTGAGAACCAATCACTCTCCTCTCTTCCTACACGTACACATGCCTTACATCCTCGATAAAAACTTTTCACTGCTTCTAACAACTTGCCTCCCACACCATATATTCTTAATACCTTCCACCGAGCATCTCTATCAACTCTATCATATGCCTTTTCCAGATCCATAAATGCTACATACAAATCCATTTGCTTTTCTAAGTATTTCTCACATAGATTCCTCAAAGCAAACACCTAATCCATGCATCCTCTACCACTTCTGAAACCACACTGCTCTTCCCCAATCTGATGCTCTGTACATGCCTTCACCCTCAATCAATACCCTCCCATATAATTTACCAGGAATACTCAACAAACTTATACCTCTGTAATTTGAGCACTCACTCTTATCCCCTTTGCCTTTGTACAGTGGCACTATGCAAGCATTCCGCCAATCCTCAGGCACCTCACCATGAATCATACATACATTAAATAACCTTACCAACCAGTCAACAATACAGTCACCCCCTTTTTTAATAAATTCTACTGCAATACCATCCAAACCTGCTGCCTTGCTGGCTTTCATCTTCCACGAAGGTTTTACTACCTCTTCTCTGTTTACCAGAGATGGAGTTTACAAGGAGAGTGGATGATAGAGCATTTAAAGGGGTTGGTATGATAGTACAATTAAAGGGGTTGGTGTGAGAGGAAGACCACCTGTGACTTCGGTAAATAGGGTGGAAGTATATTTGAGGGAGAGAAATGGTGGAAGAATTCATGGAATAGTTTATGCAAAGGAGGCATGTAAGGAAAGGGATATATAGAGACTCTTTTTTCCATTGCCATCCTTTGTTGGGAGTTCCAGGAGGGAATGAGCATCAAAGATATAGATTGCCATCCTTTGTTGGGAGTTCCAGGAGGGAATGAGCATCAAAGATATAGATAGATTGATATATGTACTTATTCACCATATCCCACTTTCGCAAGATGGTGTCAAGAACAGATGACTGAACCTAAGAGGGAAAAATCCTCACTTGGCTCCCTTTTCTGTTCCTTCTTTTGGAAAGTAAAACAGGACAGGAGGATTTCCAGGCTCCCGCTCCTACAACCCATGCCTCATGAAGAGGGATGGCAGGCTTGATCCTGTGGACCTTCAAGACAGGGGAAAAAACAATGGTATTATTCAAGGCACTAATTCTTTTGCATATTGAATATTGTTGCAATCTAATATCACCCTCAAGGCCGGTAAACTTGCAGATTTAGTCTCCAGATTTCTCTCACTGCCCACATTAATGTGGTAAAGGAACTAAATTACTGGAGGTGACTGAAATCACTGAGGCTATAGTCCCTGGAGTGTAGACAGAAGAAATATATCATTATTTATACCTGTAAAATCTTAGTAGGCATGACATGCACAGAAGACTTAGTAAAATACTACCTTTGAAATCCAAAGGTGCAGTATGCAAAAACAAAGAGAACTTCGTAAACATCCAAGGCCCAAGAATCTTCAACACCTTGCCATCAACCATCAGAAATAACATGGGATGCATGGTATAGTAGTCCAAGAGTGCACTGGACCAGTACCTACAAAGTGTACAAGACAAGCCAGGCTGTTGGGGCTCTGTGGGCTTGAGGGTTGCAGTTTCCAACAGCATGGTTGACTAACGACCCTATCCAGCAATCTGGGTTGTGGGTGTGAAGACCTCTGAAGACTACACGAGGTATCTGCAAGGAGGTGTAGATAAGGATGTGCAAAGGAGGGTGGCAGTGGTGGAAATGAAATGTTTGAGGTTAATATGTTGTTAGAGGGGGTTTGATCTTGTAAATAGATGGGTAAGAGAGAGATGTGCTAATAAGAAGACTGCAGTTGAGAGACCTGAAGAGGATTTGCTGAAATGGTTTGAATGTGTGGAGAAATTGAGTGAGGAGAGGATATATATGTCATATGCAGAGAGGAAAAGAAGGGGAGACCAAACTGAAATTGGTAGGATGGAGTTAAAAATATTTTGAGTTGTCAGGGCCTGAATGTGCAGGCAGGGCGAGAGGTATTCACAGGGTTGAGTGAATTAGAATGATGTGATATACAGGGGGGTAACACGCTGTCAGTGGACTGAATCAGGGTATGTGAAGCGGCTGGGGGAAACCATGGAAGGGTCTGCCAAGCTTGGTTGTGGATGGGGCTTTGGTTTTGGCTCATTGCACATAACAGTTATAGAGTTGATGTGAGCGAATGTGGCCTGTCTTCATCTGTTCCTGTATCTTGCGTATGCAGAAAATGGTGGCCAAGTATGAAAGAAATAGAAAGAAAGATCTCACACCAAAACATAATTTAAGTACAGTATTTTTGTATATTATCATTTGATATTTGGACTTTAATTATATTTATGGACAGTATCAGACTTCATAATCTCAAACCTTTATAATGATGACAGAAAAGTATGTTAAGTCTAAGCTTTTTACTACATCATCTCTTGATAAGTCTTATTGTATATCCAGGACACTTGATATAGTTGACAACCTCATCCCAATCTGTCATCAGCACTTAGTGTAAAAGTGTTTGCTCTGCTTCTTGGTGGCTCATGATGATAAAGGTGTCTCCTTTCTTAATTTCAATACTCAATGCTAATGTTTACTTTCCTTACATTGGCAGGTCCTGGTGTTCAGAAGAACATGATATGTGCCTTCAAAACTTCCCGACTGACTAGCTGCCACAACAAAGCAATATGTTCCTCCAAGGTTTCTTGACTGATAAGCTGTAACAGTAATAATATATGACAGTTTATGTAGAAGTAGGAAAAGCCTCACAGAATTAAAATACATTATAGTCAACTACAAAAACAGCATCACCATAAAAGACATATTGATTAGAGCAGCACCAGTGGCAGAAGCAGCTGAAGAACATTACCTGCAGTAACATTATGTAGCAACAGTAACAATGGAGGCAAAAGGAACTGTATTAATGGCAACAGTAAAGTATGAGTGACCTGTAAAGGCAGCTTTACAAAGAGAATGGTAAAAACAATCTATAGTAAAAGTTTTACTATTAATGAGAAGATTACAGTCAATACCATTAATTTTTCATAAAATCTTGAAAACCATAGTTAATGTTTAGTGCAAAGAAATATTGCATAATATTTATCAAAATTATACCATGATTAGCCAAATTTCTTTTTGACGTTGACTATACTTAGTAGACTGTGTAGTCACATGCTTCATATTATAAGCTTAAAAACTGTGGCATTAAAATGTATACTGCAGTATCTAGATTTTCCAAGTTTAAGCTCACTGTTTGGCAAATTTATTTTATCACTTTGAGTATTATTCATTGATGGATCACTGTTAGTGGCAAATGAATTTCTGTCAAATGTCTTAGCATATACTCTGAAGTAACATGTCATATATGGGGAATAACTGTGAGTAAAGTTGTAGGATTGTTTAAAATGGAAATCCATCATGTTGATGTTGGAATTTAATATAGAGAAACAAATTAATGTGTTGAGAGTGGATGTAGCAGGGAGGCTTGTAGTGAGGAGAAACAAAGAGTACAAGGAATGTAAAAAAATTTAGGAGAAATATGGATTGTAAGTCACAGGAACTCCCATGTCTGTTTGGTATTTTGACCCTAGGTGACCAGTGTTAGGATATGTCAAGATTGGTGCTACATTCAATTATGCATGTGTTGTGAGCAGTACATCTTCCTTCAATTGATCTAATGTGACCTAGCAAAGGTGGGTCTTAACTTTTGCTACACCATACTACATCACACATAAGCTGTGGGCAATTCACGTTGGATAGGACAGATGGTAATTGGTTTAATCTCTCCATTGCTCATCAGTTGTGACCAGTTTATCTCTCTACAGTTGACTATGGGTGATCTGGAATGGATTGGATCAAGACTTGCTACATTGTTAACCATGTATCCCATATAGGTGACCTTGTATTCTATTGTTCACATTACACATACCTTTAGTGTTTGCTTACAGTACATCTAAAGTTGGCACGAGCTTCAACTCTGGATTTAATTTTAGTATAACTACATTACAAGATTTCACCATGGAAGGCAAACAAGTGGCATGTTCAGTGTGTGGCAAATCATTTTGGAGGAATTCTTCCCTGAAAGGGCATGCACGCACATACATTAGTGAGAAACCTTTCAAGTGTTTGCAGTGCCAGAAAAACTGTACACAACATTATAGCCTTAGAAGTCGTAAGAAAGCACATGCAGGAGAGAAACATGATTGTTCACATTGCCAGGAGTCCTCAGTGAAAAGGTGTTTAGTACAGCACAAGACTACTCATACACGAGAGAAGCCTTATGAATGTTCGCAGTGCCATAAAACCTTTTCACAGAGAGGTCATTTAGTACAACACATGACTGTTCATACAGGAGAAAAGCCATATGAATGTTCACAGTGCCAAAAGGCCTTCTCCCAACGAAGTAATTTAGTGCAACACATGACTGTACATACAGGAGAGAAGCCTTATGGATGCTCTCATTGCCAGAAGACCTTTTCGCAGAAGGGTCATTTAGTGCGTCACATCATGATTCATACAGGAGAGAAGCCATATGAATGTTCAGAGTGTCACAAGGCCTTCTCAAACAGGAGTAATTTAGCACAGCATATGACAATTCATACTGGTGAGAAGCAATACGAATGTTCACAGTGCCGAAAGACCTTCTCTAACAGGAGTTCTTTAGTTCGACATATGATTATTCATACAGGAGAGAAACCATATGAATGTTCATCTTGCCAAAAGTCTTTCTCTCAGAGGGGTAATTTAGTGCGGCACATGACTGTTCATACTGGAGAGAAGCCATATGAGTGTTTACAGTGCAAAAAGATCTTTTTAGATAGGAAGACTTTACTACAGCATATGATTCTTCATGCAGGAAAGAAGCGTTATGAATGTTCAAAGTGCCAAAAGACCTTCTCAGACAAGAGTCGTTTAGTGCAGCACATGACAGATCATAATGAAGGGAGGCCATATGAATGTTCACAGTGCCCCAAGACCTTCTCCCAAAAGAGTAATTTAGTGCAACACATGATTATTCATACAAAGAAGAAAGCATATGAATGTTCAAACTGCCAAAAGTCGTTCTCCCGAAAAAATGATTTATTGGAGCACATGACTGTTCACATGAGAACAAAGTCTTATGAATGTCCACATTGCCAAAAGACCTTCTCTCAGAGGAGCAGTTTAGACCGGCATGTGAAAGTTCATGCAGTTGAGGAGCCATTCAATAGTGTTAACTCTGGTAAAAGCAACAAGGCTGGTAAGACTTACCACATTTCCTGCCAGAGTAGACATCAGTGTAACAAGATGTTGTCAGGTCAGCAAACATCTGAGGGCAATTTGGCATCTCACCTCACAGAAGAGGAGTCTGGTTGGCAAGAAGTTAAACAGGAAGTTATTGTTCAAGCAGAATCCACCACCTTCAAGAGCAAATGTTTTCCAGAACCAATCAGAATTGTCCCTCAGTTATCCATAAAGACTGAAATGGAAGACATTAACACTGTAATGGAAGAGTTCTGGTCCTTATGAAGGTAGGCTCTTTGCATAAAGATTTTCATTTGTATAGTATGATGACTGCAGTAAAATGACAATTTTGTGATGTCTCAGACTGAAGCATTCAACCAGCAAAGGATGAACCATGGATCCTGTAAGATATATATTACCAGAGATTTTTTCAGGGAAAACAGTGTGTCAGTTGCACCCTTTAATTTCCTTGTTTTCATGGTGACTCTTTCTAAGGCAAAATGTCAGTTACTACATCAGATGATTGTGATTGTGACTTTTTATGTATCTACTTAGTTATTTTAATGTATAAGGTGGACATTAAATGTAAATCCCAATGTGGAAGAGCCAGGGTTTTGTATTACCTGTTATTTGAGTGTGGCATTTGGACCAATCTAGTTTTGATAAAATTGAAATATAACTTTATTAATGCTGATATTGATCATGATGGATTTGATAACTTAGTTATCAGTTCTGCTACACAGTACTTGCATCATATTTGACTTTTAATTTGCCTTAGAATGATGCTTATGTTACATTTTTATATCATGGTCTGCCATTGATGTCCAATTTTATATTTAGTGCAGGTTTTTCATTTCATCAATAAATCTTCTAAATTTGTAAACCAAAAATTATTTCCCCTGTAAATATATTAAAGATATTCATTTCATTTTATTTATTTATCATACATAATCGGTTTCCCACGTCAGCGAGGTAGCGCCAAGAAACAGACGAAGAATGGCCCATTCACTCATATACACATATACATACATAAACGCCCACATACGCACATATACATACTTATACATAACATATACATACATATGCATACACATACATACACATGTACATATTCATACTTCCTTGCCTTCATCCATTCCTGTCGCTTCCCCGCCCCACAGGAAAACAGCTTCGCTATCCCTTGCTTCAGCAAGACAGAACCAGGAATACAGACAAAAAGGCCCCATGCGTTCACATTCAGTCTCTAGCTGTCATGTGTAATGCACCGTAACCACAGCTCCCTATCCACATCCAGGCCCCACAGACCTTTCCATGGTTTACCCCATACACTTCAACATGCCTTGGTTCAGTCCATTGACAGTACGTCGACCCCAGTATACCACATTGTTCCAATTCACTCTATTCCTTGCACACCTTTTACCCTCCTGTGTGTTCAAGCCCTGATCGTTCAAGATCTTTTCCATTCCATTCTTCCACCTTCAATTTGGTCTCCTGCTTCTTGTTCCTTCCACCTTTGATACATATATCCTCTTTGTCAATCTTTCTTCATTCATTCTCTCTGTATGTCCAAACCATTTCAACACACCCTCTTCTGCTCTCTCAACCATAATCTTTTTATTTCCACACACCTCTCTCACCCTTACATTACTTACTCGATCAAACCGCCTCACCACATATTGTCCTCAAATATTTAATTTCCAACACATCCACCCTCTTCTGTACAACCCTATCTGTAGCCCATGCCTCACAACCATACAACATTGTTGGGATTACTATTTCTTCAAACATATCCATTTTTGCTCTCTGAGATAACATTCCCTCCCACACATTCTTCATTGTTCCCAGAACCTTTGCCCCCTCCCCACCCTGTGACTCACTTCCACTTCCATGATTCCATCCTCTGCTAAGTCCACTCTCAGAAATATAAACACTTCACTTCCTCCAATTTTTCTCCATTCAGACTTACATCTCAGTTACCTTGTCCCTCAACCCTACTGACCCTTATGACCTTGCTTTTATTCACATGTACTCTCAACTTTCTCCTTTCACACACTTTTCCAAACTCTTTCACCAACCTCTGCAGTTTCTCACATGAATCAGCCACTTCCCAGGCCCTCTCATCCTTAACTGACTGCAGACTCACCCTTCTCTCCAAAACTCTTGAATTTACCTCCCTAACCACCCCATCCATAAACAAATTAAACATCCATGGGGACATCACACACCCCTGCCTTACACACATGCCTTACATCCTTGGTAAAAACTTTTCACTGCTTCTAGCAACTTACCTCCCACACCACATATTCTTAAAATCTCCCACAAACCCTTTCATATTCCTTCTCAAGATCCATAAATGCTACAAACAAATCCATTTGTTTTTCTAAGTATTTCTCACATAAATTGTTCAAAGCAAACATCCCCTACCACTTCTGAAAGCACACTGCTCTTCCCCAATCTGATGCTCAGTACATGTCTTCACCCTCTCAGTCAGTACCCTCCCTTACAATTTCCCTGGAATACTAAACAAACATATACATGTAGTTTGAACACTCACCTTTATCCCCTTTGCCTTTGTACAATGGCACTATGCATGCATTCTGCCAATCCTCAGGCATTTCACCATACCAATCAATCAACAGCACAGTTACCCCATTTTTTTCTGAAATTCCACTACAATACCATCCAGACCCGCCGCCTTGCTGGATTTCATCTTCCGCAAAGCTTTCACAAGCTCTTCTCTCTTCGCCAAATCATTCTCCCTGACCCTCTCACTTTGTCCACCACCCCAATCAAAGCACCCTGTATCAGTCACTCTTATCATCAAACGTTCAACAAACCTTCAAAATACTCACTCCATCTTCTTGCTCCATCACTATCTGTTATCACTTCCCCACTTGCTCCCTTCACCGATATTCCCATTTTTTCTCGTCATACGCACATTATTTCCCTCCTTCCAAAACATCTTTTTATTCTTCCTAAAATGTAATGATACTCTCCCACCCCAACTCTCATTTGCCCTCTTTTTCAACTCTTGCACCTTTCTCTTGACTTCTTGCCGCTTTCTTTTATACATCTTCCAGTCATTTGCACTACTTCCCTGCAAATATCCTCCAAACACCTCTTTTCTCTTTCACTACTCATCTTACTTCTTCATCCTACCATTCACTACCCTTTCTTATCTGCCCACCTCCACCTTTCTCATGCCACATGCATCTTTTGTGCAAGCCATCACTGCTTCCCTAAATACATCCCATTCCTCACCCACTCCCCTCACGTCACTTGGTCTCACCTTTTGCCATTCTACACTCAGTCTCTCCTGATACTTCCTCACAAAAGTCTCCTTCCCATGCTCACTTACTATCACCACTCTCTTCCTCCCAAAATTCTCTCTTCTTTTCTGAAATCCTCTACAAATCTCCACCTTCATCTCCACAAGATAGTGATCAGACATCTCTCCAGCTGCCCCTCTCAGCAATTTACATCCAAAAGTCTCTCTTCTACATGCTTATCAATTAACACATAGTCCAATAATGCCCTTTGACCATCTCTCCTACTCACATACATATTCGTATGTTTATCTCTCTTTGTAAACCAGGTTTACCCAATCTCCAGTATTTTATCAACACAAATCCACAAGCTCTTCACTGTTTCCATTTACAACACTGAACACCCCATGTGCACCAATTATACCCTCAACTGCCACATTACTAACCTTCGCATTTAAATCACCCATCACTATAACCCGGTCTCACTCAGCTGCTCCCAAAACACTTGCCGCTCATGACCTTTCTTCTCATGCCCAGGTGCATAGGCATCAATAATCACCCATCTCTCTCCATCCACTTTTAGTTTTTCCTACATTAGTCTAGAATTTACTTTCTTACTCTCTGTCACATACTCCCACAATTCCTGTTTCAGGAGTAGTGCTACTCCTTCCTTAGCTCTTGTCCTCTCACTAACCCCTGACTTTACTCCCAAGACCTTCCTAAACCACTATTCCCCCTTACCCTTGAGCTTTGTTTCACTCAGAGCCTGAACATCCAGATTTCCTTCCTGAAACATACTCTCTTCTCATCTTGGTTACATCCACACACATTCAGACACCCCAACCTGAACCTTTGAGGAGGATGAGCCTCCACTCCCTTTAGTCGCCTTCTACAACATGTGGGAATATGTGGGAAGTATTTTTTCTCCCCTAACCCCAGGGATAATGAATGATTTTTTTTTCCTCTATTTATTAGGTAGTTTCTTTTTCAGACTTAATTCATCATACATGGATCAGACTTACCAGGTGAATGTCATAGGATGGAAAGGAGAATAATTGCTTCAAAGGAGTTCATCTCTTTTTTTACCCTGATCCTGTGTACAGTGCAACCACAAAGCTGCAGGAGGCCCATAATAGAGGTCACAAGGTGATATGGTAATAATGATTTTCTACCCCTGTGGTTATAATATAACCATGTATACCCAAATGGCACATGCCTGTGTATTCATTCATAGCTTAAGGACAGGCAGAATGCCTGTATGGTGCTATTGTATGAAAGCAATGGGGACTAAAGTGAATGATTGTATTACATAGGTAGAAGTTTGAGTATACATGATAAGTTATGGCTGTAATGTAACCAATAAGATTAGGAGGTGCTACTACTGTGATACAAGCTCAACATTGGGAAAAGTTTTGAATTTCTGTGCCTCAAGGAGATAGTCTAGTTTTTGGAGTATCCAAGTCTTACTCCACCTTCTAATGATGACCTCGTCACTACACCCTTAGAGGTGTAACAGAAGTAGGAGGCACTGCCCAACCCTACCAGGGCAATAGCAGTAGTATTATCTTTAAATGCAAGCAAACACTTGAGGTGTGCTAGGGTCTTAGTCTTTTGGACTATTTGGTAGCCTCGCTACATCTGAGAAACTATACACTAGAGTTACCCTCTGCCGGTGACCTGTCAAGGGTAAGGCACAAAAGGCTAAGAAGCAGCACTGGAGTCTTCCAGTTATGCGGGGAAGTAAAAGGGCACAGAATGTAAATGGGATGACTGGAGAGAGTAAGAAGGAACTTGTAGTGAAATTTGTTATATTTTGGATGTGCTGGGGATAGGGAAACCCCTATCCTTGGGCAGTGTGAATGAAGTGAAAATGGAAATGAATACAATTTACGAGAGGGCTGGGAGGAAGAGTGGTATGGATGGGGATGAATGAAAATCATCAGGATAGATAAAGAAGGATGTGCATTTGTGCTATCACCGAGAATATGGAAGAGCCTGGATGGAACAGATCAAGAATAGTTTGATGGATCAAGAAGTTTGGGTGAAAGGAAAATAGTGGAATTGTGAATATGTAGACTGTATGAGGTATGAATGGAGTGCAGCATTTCTGCAGAAATTCAAATGACCATATAAATGGTTTTGAGATGGAGAGAAAGGTGATTGTAAAGGGTGACATAAAAGCAAAGGTGGGATATGATGAAGTTGGTGAGATAGTTGGTAATTGGAGAGATCCTGGAGTAAATAAGAATGGAAGTTATCTTATGGATATCTGTGCAATGAGGGGTTTATTCTTTACAAACGCCTTTCAGCATAAAATGATCCATAGGTATACATGGATGAGAAATAATGGAAGAGTAAAAGGGTTTGATTGAGCTGGATGCTAAAGAGTTGAGAGGATTTTTTAGGAAAGTCTGTGCTGGATGCTTGGGAGTTGAGAGGATTCTTTGGAGACCTTGACCATTTTGCATTTCTTTTGTGGGGTAACGATCAGGGAGAAGTATGGTGTAAGGAAGAATGGCGAAGTAAAAGTGCTAGCAAGAGAAAAGATGAATCAGAAAAATGCAAGTAGTAGTATGAAAGGAGGGTGATTGAAAGTTTAAGTGGGAGTGCAATATATGTAGGAATGTAGTCATATGTTAATGAGGTGTTTAAAGTATTCAGAGAAAGACTGTTAAGGGTTGTAGAATTAGCAGTTAGATACAAGGTTTTGAGATATAGGAATAAAAAGGGAAATACATTGTGGATGGATAAGAAATATTGTGAAAGAGAAGAAAAAGGCATATGGAAGATTGCTCGAAAGGAATGTAGCAGAGGAAGGTCAGCAAAAGGGGAGGGAAGAATATAAGATGTGTAAGTAGAATGCTACGAAGCTGATAGAGGAAAGAGAAAAAGTAGATGAAGATTTTGGAAGGAAGTTGAGTAAAACGTTTAGGGAAAATAAGAAATTGTATTGGAAGGAAATGAAAAGGAAAGAGTTAGATGTAAGAATGGAAATGTTAATGTGAGAAGTAAAGAAGGGAAGTTGCTGGAAAAAAAGAAGTTAAAAGAAGATGGAAAGTGTATTTTGAAGAACTGATGAATTTAGAATGTGAGGCAGCAGTTGTTATATGCATGGGTATGGAGGATGAAAGGGCTAGAGTGAAAAGGGAGGTAAGAAGGGCAATAATCGGACCGAAGGTAGGAAAGGCAGCTGGAATGGATGGGATTATGGCTGAAATACTGAAGTATGGAGGAGAATTTGTAATTGAGTGGATGCATTCGATATGAAATTTAGTATGGAAACAGAGGGTTGTGCTTGAGGATTGAGTGAAAGTTTTTGTTACTTTATTCAAAGGAAAATGTGCTAAGGCTGTATGTAACAATTATAGGGGGAACAAGTCAGTTAAATACTCCAAGAAAAGTGCATGCAAGAGTGTTGAGTGATAGAGTAATGGAAGTGACTGAATGCAGAATTAGTTAGCAAGGGGGTTTTAAGAGAGGTATGGGGTGTATGGATCAAATTTTTGTGGTGAAAATGACTGTGGAAAAGTATCTAGTCATAGGTAAGAAGTTATATGTAGATTTTATGGAATGCTTTGTGGGATGTGTTAAGAGTATATGGGGTAGGGAGACAACTGTTAGATGGTGTGAAGGCTTTCTATAAAGTAGTAAATACATGTGTAATAGTTCAATGAAAGCTGAGCGAAAGTTTTGGTATACATGTAGGTGTGAGGCAGGGCTGTATGATGTCACCATGGCTTTGGAGTGATAAGAGAGGTTGAAGCAAAATTTGGGAAAAGGGGTTGCAGAGATAGTGTGATGGTGAGGTATGGTGGCTAGTGACAAGCCTGTTTGCAGATTTTTCTGTTGTTTGCTGAAAGTGAAGAGTAGTTGCAGAAGGTTGTAAATGTGTTTTATGATGTGTATAAGCATAAGTGATTGAGTATATATTTTACAAAACCCTATAGAATGAAAAAAGAAAATGTACTAAACTTTGTTATAGATATGGGGAGCAAGATTGGAAGAGATGAGAGAATTTAAGTATTTGGGGAGCTGTCTTGGGTAAGTTTGGTGGTATGAAAGGAGAGATAAGGGAGAGGGCATTACAGGTAAAGAGTCACTGGGTCCCTTAATAGAACAGTGAAGGGTAGAGATGTAAGTATGGAAGTAAAGAGATGATTGAGGGACAGCACAGTTCTCCAAACCATGATTTATGCAGCCAAAACATGGACATGGAATGAGTCAGATATCAAGAATCCAGGTTACAGAAATGAGCTATTTGAGAGAAGCATGTGGTATGATTAGATGGACTGAAGAAGGAAATGAAGAGGTGTATGAGAGAAGTGGCAAGGGGAATGAATTGTGGAATGATAGAGTGGGTAAAACAATACTTTGAGGTGGTTTAGGCATATGGAAAGAATGCAAGATTGGGATTTTACAAAGAGAGTATATGACATTACAGTTAAAGGAAATTGATGTGAGAGGGAGACCACCTGTTACATGGGGAACTAGAGTGGAAAACTACTGGAAGGAGAGAAATGGTGTATATGAGGGAGGCATGTAAGGATAGGGATAAGTGGATTTTGCCGTGGCCATCCCCTTGAAGGGAATTCCTAGAGGGAATGGGTTTCAAAGATATAAAAAGTAATGATTGAGAGGGTGGTGGCATGAACAGAGCATAAGATTAGGGAAGATCGATGTGGTTTCTGGATTGGTAGAGGATGTGTAGATCAGGTGTTTGCTTTGAAGAATCTGCATGGGAATTAGTTAAAGAAGAGATGGATCTGTGTAGCATATATGTATTTGGAGAAAGCACATGATGTGGTTGACAGAAATGCCTTGCAGAATGTGTTATGAATGGGTGTGGGAGAAAAGTTACAAGCAGTAATAAGGAGTTTTTACTGAGAGAATAAGGTGTATGTGTGAGTAGGAAGAGAGGAAGGTGTATGGTTCTAGGTGAAGGTGGGTTTCGGAGAAGGGTGTGTAATGTTACCATTGCTGTTCAGTCTGTTTATGGACAAGTTGGTGAGGGAGTTGAATGCAATGATCTTAGAGGCATGGATCTGCCTTCTGTTGTGTGACTTGGGAGGTGTGACTGTTGCTGTTTGCTGATGAGATAGATCTAATGACAGACTCCAATGAGAAATTGCAGAAGCTGGTGTCTGAGTTTGGGAGAGTGTATGAAAGATAATGAGTAAAAAAGATAGGTTATTCAGTTTAAAAGGAGAGAGAGAGATAGGTTAATTGATGTGTGAATTAAAATGAGAGAACTTTGAGGAAGTGGAGTGCTTTATATACTTAGGAATAGACATAGCAGTGAATGGGAGCCGACTTAAGCCATACTAGTGGGTGAGGGAGCTGAAGTCCTGAGTGCACTGAGTATGTAAAAAAAATAAGCCACTTTCTGAGAGGGCAAACAATGGTATCTTTAATGGTATAGTTGTCCTGATGGTGTTGCTTGATTGTGAAGCAGGGGTCTTGGATAAAATATTACAGAAAAGGGTAGATGCATTAAATGCCTGAGGACAATATGTGGTGTGAGCAGAAGTGATCATGTAAGGTCTAATAGGGTAAGAGACAGGTTTGGTAGTATGAAGAGTATGGTTAAGAGCTAAAGATGATTTGTTACAATGGTTTGGATACAGGAAGAGCATGAGTTAGCAGAGGATGATTTGAGATTATGTCTGAAGTGGAAGGAATAAGCAGAAGGGGTAGACAAGATGAAATGGAAGAATAGAGTGAAAAATGCTTAGAGTCATCAGGTCTGAGCAAGCAGAATGGTGTGAAGCTTAACATGGGATGGAACAAATTAGAGAGCAATGAGCTGTCTATGAGCTAAGTCACAATGAATGAAACAGTCAGGGGGAAACCATGGAATGATCTGTGGGGCAGACTCAGGCTGTGGTTTTGGTGTTGGTGTGTTATACATGACAGCTAGAGAGTGGATATGAGCAAATGGGGCCTCTCTTTAACAATTTCTCACACTACCTTGCTAAGTGCAAAACTGTGACAGGTATGGAAAAAAATCCATATTACATCTACTGTATCTAAACAACATTCCTGTGTACTCACATGCAAAGTCTTAACACTATATGCAATGATACAGCACATTCCCATGAGCTACCACATATCCTCAGTGCATAGAAATTACTGGCTTTACTGGAAAATTGATTTGGAGTTTCCAGGGTAGAGTAGAGATTATGGTTATGTTATTACAGAGACGAACTGTGTTTTTTTTAAAATGAACAAAGGGGAAACAAAGATCAGCATTTAAATCTTACTAGGATACTGTATCCCCATTCAGAGATGCTGTACAGAGAGGAAATATATTCAGTATGAGTATTAAGAAGGGGAGCAGAATGAATTGAAGTGTGTAAAATGGAACTGTCAGCATACAGAATGAACAGAGTTAAAAGCAGAAGAGAGATGGTCCCTTACTAAGAGAAGAAAGTAGGTGATAGGACAAAACCCTGAAAAAACTGCTGATGATAGGATAGCAGGAGAAAATCTATCAATGACCACTGCAATGGAATTGCCACAGAGGGAACTATGCGCTAGGGAACATAGAGAAGCAGAAAAAGGAATGTAGTTTGGAAAGAAAAGACTTGTACTACACCCTCTCAAATGCCTGAAGATGTTGAGGGTTATGGTAAGAGTTTCCCCAAAATCCCTGAGAGAGGAGAACCATAGCTGAATCACATAGTACTGCATATAAGTGATTGGTAATAAGGGAATGGGATTTTTAGTGCTTATGAAAGTGAGTTCAGAAGAGCTGCAAAGACTTGAAGTAGCTGAAGTGAGAGCAGTGGGATAAAAATTGGAAGGGTCAGAATGGTCTTTCTCAGGGATGGGTTTCACCAAAGCTTGCTTCAAAAAAAGAAGGAAATTTCTACTTTTTGGGTAAATAGTGAAGCAAGAATTGGAGCTAGCTCAGAGGAACACTCCTTTTAGGACTCAAGGATATATGCAACCTGAGCCATAAGCTGTGTCAATCTGGTTCAGTTGGAGGAAATGGGCAGAGGATCAGAGACAATCTTTCAAGTCTCAGTCAAAGCTGAGACTTGAAAGGTTCTGTTATATCTTCCCACTAGAGGACAGGAGTAACAAAACAAACTTGCTATCAAAATTTACACGATTCATAGAATAAGTAACACATCATAGGAAGGACTAAGGAAATAGAAAGTCATGGTCAACGCTAAAATCATAACTGAATTGTAAGATAACATCACAATAAAGAAGGAAACTATCTACGTGTAACTTAACTACATATACATATGGCTAAGACACCCAAAAGGGTTAAACATGGGCTCGGAAAAAAGATTGTGGGGATATGGGAAATTGAGACTCGCCAACACCTAACACCAAAGACAGGACCTCTCTTAGCATTGGCTGTGCTTGAGCTGACTTTATCAGTCAATGCTGATTTCCATGAAATTTCAGTCTGGGGATGCCACCACACGGTGACAGTTTAGAATTTGGACAAGGCTTTCGCATGAGGAGTGGTACCTTTCTTTGTCATTCACTGATAGGTCTTTCTGATCTTTAGCAAAGGGCATCTCTAACAACTTCTGTTGCTCTTCCTTCCCTTCACTCTTCCATTCTGATGATACCATAGGCGCCTCTGCCATAGACAAAGCAACTCTCTTTGGTTCCTGTTTCTCCTCTAACTCCATTTAGGAGATGACTCTATCATTTCTTCACCACCTGATGCTCCTCTTACTAATCCTATGCCTCTCCTTGTTATCTCTTTTTGGATTGTACAAAAAGCATTTCTCTCTATAGACACAAGCAAAGCCTCTGGTCCAGATGTTATCCATTCCTGCACTTGCTCATCTGTCTCATTTCTGTCTAAAAACCAAAATTCTTCATGGAAGCATGCATTGATACATCCCATCCATAAGAACAGAAATGTTTAGACCCCTGACATCTGTGCTCTGACATCTACCATTTCCAAAGTCTCTTAGACACCTTGAATTTCACAGTCTCCTCTCTAATCACCAGTATGGCTTCCATAAGGCGAGATCCACTAATAATAATCCTTCCTATCTTATTAATGAAAGATTCTGGGGAGTTTTGTAGTTGCCCTTGACATAACCACACCTTTTAACAGTGTGGCATCGAGATTTCATCTCTAAGCTCCCCTCTTTTGGCTTCCTTCCATCACTTTGTTTCTTCATATCTTCCTTCCTTTGTGGCCGATCTATCCCTGTGGTTGTAGATGGATCAACCTCTTTCCCCATCCCCTTTCTCTATCAACAGCAGTATCCCTCAAGGTTCTGTCCTGTCCTATACACTTTTTCTCTTTTTATCAATGATTTCCTCTCTTCCACAAATAATCAAATGCACTCATATGCTGATGACTCAACACTGCATTCATCCAGACTTCACTTCTGCTGATCCTCCTTTCATTTGATCTGCATATTCTCCTGACACAGCTTCCTCAATAAACTCATACTTAGACAGGATATCTCAGTCGAGGAGACAAAATCTAGTTAATCTGAATCACTCAAGTCCCATTTTCTACCCCTCTCTATCAAAAACTCCTTGCAATCCTTTTCTCTCTTTTGACAGTTCAGTAATTCCACACCTTGACTCAATGAACATGCTTAGTTTTATTGTAACATCCACTCTTTCTTGGAAACCCAACATTATGGGAATAGCTAAGTTTGCTATTAAGAAAGTGGGAGCCCTCTTTACTGTTGAAACTTCTTTTCTTCGGAACAGTTGCTCCATTTATACAAAAGACTGATTTGACCTTGTATGGGGTGGTTCTAGCTCTGCATCCTTACTTGATAAAGTTAAATTGAAAGCTAACTTCTGAACTTCGACTCTTTTGCCCAGCACCACAATGTTGGTTCCCTTTCCCTCCTCTACAGGTATTACTTTTGGCTCCCAAGAGATGGCTATTTGTGTGCCCCGACCACTAGCTAGACCACACAATACTCAGCAAACTGCTGTGTCACATGATTACTGTGTGGCCATTGGCGACACAAGGGTGGGTTGTTTTGATAATTGTTTCTTTCTCTACACCTTGAAGCTTTTGCAGCTCTCTACCCTCTCATGTATTTCCCAATGACTATGACTTGGCATGTTTTAAAAGACAGTTTGTTCACTGCCTTCAAAATTAGTAAATACTTTCCTTTCTTCTTTTTCTCTCTTATAAGCTTCTCTATATATCAATTAAGGCCTGGACTTGATGTGGACTTTTGTCTGTGACTGGAGCCTTAAACATAAAAAACAATAAAATGGAGTTGGGTGGCAGCAGGTTTGAAGGAGAGAGAGTGTGGAGGTTTGTGAAAGACAGAATGTTGGAAAGGAAGTGAGGAAAAACAAGGATGAATGCCTAGCCTAGCCTGTTGTAACCACCAAAAAGAGCAGCCTTATTGGTTGAAGAAGTAGCTATAGATTGGGTAGGAAGAAAGGAGGAAAGGTTTAATTGTTTATGGACCAAAAACATATGGGAGTAGGTCAACATACTTTCTTTATAGGAAAGTGTGCTTCATTTTATGGGAAATGGATTTTATTTTTCAGTGTTTCTGAGCAGAAACAAAAGCATAATGGATTTCAAAGAAAGGGAAGAGTTTCATAGCCCAATATGCTTTGCTCCTGATGTAGCAAGCAACTGAGCAGGAGCAATCCCACCATAATTTGTAGAAGATGGGATGTTGGGCTCTATCCAAGATACCCTTTCCACAACTTCAGACATCCCAGAGAATGTCAGTAAAGAAGCCAAGTAGGAATGACAACTGAGCTTTCCCAAAGTGGCAAAAATGGTATTATATTTATTCATTCTTTTTTTTGGGGGGTTGGGGGGGAGGATAGAGAATGTTTGTATTCAAATAAAAATATAGAAATGAGATTGTGGTTGGAGGACCCCAAGGAGGTAGAAATTTTGAAATACTAAGGGCTTTCAGAAATGAAAAAGTGATTGAGTATGTTGGAAGTGTGGTCATGACAGTCAATAATTCATTTCAGATCCCTAAGGAAGGAAACTGAAAAGCCCTTAGCTACCTGGGATCATCCAAAGTGGAGCTCAACCAATCCATGGGTGTACATTAAAATCCCCTGCATAAAGGATTTCAGAATGTTTGTGTGAAAGGAGCCATGTTACATTGCAGGAAGTCAAATTGTTCAGGAATGGTATATTGTTGGAGGAAGTGGGAGTGGGGATATACTGGACATGATAATTTAACTCTGTCATGTTGAGATGAGTAATAATGGATATCTATGTTCCTTAGTGCATTATGTATGTGCAGTCCAAAGTTTACTGATGATGAGTTTGAGAAGATATATTCTATTGGATCTAAGTTAAAGTACCCTAGTCTTTCATTGATCTTTCATTGATAAATCCCTGAAGTTAGCAAAGAAATCATTTTATAGAGTTGAGCCCAAACCTCCCATTGACACCAAGAATCTTTTAGTTCTCCCCTTTTAATAATAATTCTACTTCCAATGTAGCTTAAATCCTTTAATGTGAATGTTGTCTTCAGCAACAATAATTCTATAAAGAATATCTTAATCAGGAACTCACCAGAAAATTCTCCTGGATGCATCTATAAAGTGCCATGTAGAAATTGTTAAGTTTTATGTTGATCAGACTGATAAAGATCTTTCTGTTAGCCTTAAACAACATAAATATAGTATAAGAACAGGACAAGAATCAAATGCATTGTTTAATCACGTTAAAAACTACGATCATTGTATTGACTGGAGTAATGCCATCTCACTTATTAACTCTAACTCCAGTACCACAAAAAATATCGAATCTTCTCTTATTGAATACACAAAGAATTATACCCTTAATATTAGTGAAGGTCTATACAAATTGGATAGCTTTATTGTTGATAAAATTTGTAAACAATTCCCCTTCTTGTCCACATAATAAGTTTATAATATGCTTGTTGTCTGTCTTGGACAATCACTTGTTTGCCAAATGACGTCCTAGCTACGTCTCTTCATTGTTTATCAATTGATTTATATTTCTTTCTTGTATTTCCCCTGATGATGTGACTATTACACGAAAGTGCACTTCGGTATTTATCGTGTTTCATTTTCCCCGTGGATTCATAGGAATATATTTGATTGTGCAAATTTGTGATCTTTTCCAACATAAACATACATATTCTATTTATGTTTTATTATACTTTGTCGCTGTCTCCCGCATTAGCAAGGTAGCGCAAGGAAAAAGACGAAAGAATGGCCCAACCCACCTACATACACATGTATACACATACATGTTCACACACGCACATATACATACCTATACATTTCAACATATGCATATACATATATACGCATGTACATAATTCATACTTGCTGCCTTATATTCATTCCCATCGCCACCCCGCCACACATGAAATGACTGGAGTCATATATATAAATACTTATATATATTCATTTATTTATCATTATACTTTGTCGCTGTCTCCCGCATTAGTGAGGTAGCGCAAGGAAACAGACAAAAGAATGGCCCAACCCACTCATATATATATATATATATATATATATATATATATATATATATATATATATATATATCTATATATTTTTTTTTTTTTTTATACTTTGTCGCTGTCTCCCGCGTTTGCGAGGTAGCGCAACGAAACAGACGAAAGAAATGGCCCAACCCCCCCCATACACATGTACATACACACGTCCACACACGGAAATATACATACCTACACAGCTTTCCATGGTTTACCCCGGACGCTTCACATGCCTTGATTCAATCCACTGCCAGCACGTCAACCCCTGTATACCACATCGCTCCAATTCACTCTATTCCTTGCCCTCCTTTCACCCTCCTGCATGCTCAGGCCCCGATCACACAAAATCCTTTTCACTCCATCTTTCCACCTCCAATTTGGTCTCCCTCTTCTCCTCGTTCCCTCCACCTCCGACACATATATCCTCTTGGTCAATCTTTCCTCACTCATTCTCTCCATGTGCCCAAACCATTTCAAAACACCCTCTTCTGCTCTCTCAACCACGCTCTTTTTATTTCCACACATCTCTCTTACCCTTACGTTACTTACTCGATCAAACCACCTCACACCACACATTGTCCTCAAACATCTCATTTCCAGCACATCCATCCTCCTGCGCACAACTCTATCCATAGCCCACGCCTCGCAACCATACAACATTGTTGGAACTACTATTCCTTCAAACATACCCATTTTTGCTTTCCGGGATAATGTTCTCGACTTCCACACATTTTTCAAGGCTCCCAAAATTTTCGCCCCCTCCCCCACCCTATGATCCACTTCCGCTTCCATGGTTCCATCCGCTGACAGATCCACTCCCAAATATCTAAAACACTTCACTTCCTCCAGTTTTTCACCATTCAAACTCACCTCCCAATTGACTTGACCCTCAACCCTACTGTACCTAATAACCTTGCTCTTATTCACATTTACTCTTAACTTTCTTCTTCCACACACTTTACCAAACTCCGTCACCAGCTTCTGCAGTTTCTCACATGAATCCGCCACCAGCGCTGTATCATCAGCGAACAACAACTGACTCACTTCCCAAGCTCTCTCATCCCCAACAGACTTCATACTTGCCCCTCTTTCCAAGACTCTTGCATTTACCTCCCTAACAACCCCATCCATAAACAAATTAAACAACCATGGAGACATCACACACCCCTGCCGCAATCCTACATTCACTGAGAACCAATCACTTTCCTCTCTTCCTACACGTACACATGCCTTACATCCTCGATAAAAACTTTTCACTGCTTCTAACAACTTGCCTCCCACACCATATATTCTTAATACCTTCCACAGAGCATCTCTATCAACTCTATCATATGCCTTCTCCAGATCCATAAATGCTACATACAAATCCATTTGCTTTTCTAAGTATTTCTCACATACATTCTTCAAAGCAAACACCTGATCCACACATCCTCTACCACTTCTGAAACCACACTGCTCTTCCCCAATCTGATGCTCTGTACATGCCTTCACCCTCTCAATCAATACCCTCCCATATAATTTACCAGGAATACTCAACAAACTTATACCTCTGTAATTTGAGCACTCACTCTTATCCCCTTTGCCTTTGTACAATGGCACTATGCACGCATTCCGCCAATCCTCAGGCACCTCACCATGAGTCATACATACATTAAATAACCTTACCAACCAGTCAACAATACAGTCACCCCCTTTTTTAATAAATTCCACTGCAATACCATCCAAACCTGCTGCCTTGCCGGCTTTCATCTTCCGCAAAGCTTTTACTACCTCTTCTCTGTTTACCAAATCATTTTCCCTAACCCTCTCACTTTGCACACCACCTCGACCCAAACACCCTATATCTGCCACTCTGTCATCAGACACATTCAACAAACCTTCAAAATACTCATTCCATCTCCTTCTCACATCACCACTACTTGTTATCACCTCCCCATTTACGCCCTTCACTGAAGTTCACATTTGCTCCCTTGTCTTACGCACCCTATTTACCTCCTTCCAGAACATCTTTTTATTCTCCCTAAAATTTACTGATAGTCTCTCACCCCAACTCTCATTTGCCCTTTTTTTCACCTCTTGCACCTTTCTCTTGACCTCCTGTCTCTTTCTTTTATACTTCTCCCACTCAATTGCATTTTTTCCCTGCAAAAATCGTCCAAATGCCTCTCTCTTCTCTTTCACTAATACTCTTACTTCTTCATCCCACCACTCACTACCCTTTCTAAACAGCCCACCTCCCACTCTTCTCATGCCACAAGCATCTTTTGCGCAATCCATCACTGATTCCCTAAATACATCCCATTCCTCCCCCACTCCCCTTACTTCCATTGTTCTCACCTTTTTCCATTCTGTACACAGTCTCTCCTGATACTTCTTCACACAGGTCTCCTTCCCAAGCTCACTTACTCTCACCATCTTCTTCACCCCAACATTCACTCTTCTTTTCTGAAAACCCATACTAATCTTCACCTTAGCCTCCACAAGATAATGATCAGACATCCCTCCAGTTGCACCTCTCAGCACATTGACATCCAAAAGTCTCTCTTTCGCACGCCTGTCAATTAACACGTAATCCAATAACGCTCTCTGGCCATCTCTCCTACTTACATAAGTATACTTATGTATATCTCGCTTTTTAAACCAGGTATTCCCAATCATCAGTCCTTTTTCAGCACATAAATCTACAAGCTCTTCACCATTTCCATTTACAACACTGAACACCCCATGCATACCAATTATTCCCTCAACTGCCACATTACTCACCTTTGCATTCAAATCACCCATCACTATAACCCGGTCTCGTGCATCAAAACCGCTAACACACTCATTTAGCTGCTCCCAAAACACTTGCCTCTCATGATCTTTCTTCTCATGCCCAGGTGCATATGCACCAATAATCACCCACCTCTCTCCATCAACTTTCAATTTTACCCATATTAATCGAGAATTTACTTTCTTACATTCTATCACATACTCCCACAACTCCTGTTTCAGGAGTATTGCTACTCCTTCCCTTGCTCTTGTCCTCTCACTAACCCCTGACTTCATTCCCCAGACATTTCCAAACCACTCTTCCCCTTTACCCTTGAGCTTCGTTTCACTCAGAGCCAAAACATCCAGGTTCCTTTCCTCAAACATACTACCTATCTCTCCTTTTTTCACATCTTGGTTACATCCACACACATTTAGGCACCCCACTCTGAGCCTTCGAGGAGGATGAGCACTCCCCGCGTGACTCCTTCTTCTGTTTCCCATTTATATATATATTTATATATATATATATTTTTTTTTGCTTTGTCGCTGTCTCCCGCGTTTGCGAGGTAGCGCAAGGAAACAGACGAAAGAAATGGCCCAACCCACCCCCATACACATGTATATACATACGTCCACACACGCAAATATACATACCTACACAGCTTTCCATGGTTTACCCCAGACGCTTCACATGCCCTGATTCAATCCACTGACAGCACGTCAACCCCGGTATACCACATCGATCCAATTCACTCTATTCCTTGCCCTCCTTTCACCCTCCTGCATGTTCAGGCCCCGATCACACAAAATCTTTTTCACTCCATCTTTCCACTTCCAATTTGGTCTCCCTCTTCTCCTCGTTCCCTCCACCTCCGACACATATATCCTCTTGGTCAATCTTTCCTCACTCATTCTCTCCATGTGCCCAAACCATTTCAAAACACCCTCTTCTGCTCTATCAACCACACTTTTTTTTATTTCCACACATCTCTCTTACCCTTACGTTACTTACTCGATCAAACCACCTCGCACCACACATTGTCCTCAAACATCTCATTTCCAGCACATCCATCCTCCTGCGCACAACTCTATCCATAGCCCATGCCTCGCAACCATACAACATTGTTGGAACCACTATTCCTTCAAACATACCCATTTTTGCTTTCCGAGATAATGTTCTCGACTTCCACACATTCTTCAAGGCTCCCAGAATTTTCGCCCCCTCCCCAACCCTATGATCCACTTCCGCTTCCATGGTTCCATCCGCTGCCAGATCCACTCCCAGATATCTAAAACACTTCACTTCCTCCAGTTTTTCTCCATTCAAACTCACCTCCCAATTGACTTGACCCTCAACCCTACTGTACCTAATAACCTTGCTCTTATTCACATTTACTCTTAACTTTCTTCTTTCACACACTTTACCAAACTCAGTCACCAACTTCTGCAGTTTCTCACATGAATCAGCCACCAGCGCTGTATCATCAGCGAACAACAACTGACTCACTTCCCAAGCTCTCTCATCCCCAACAGACTTCATACTTGCCCCTCTTTCCAAAACTCTTGCATTCACCTCCCTAACAACCCCATCCATAAACAAATTAAACAACCATGGAGACATCACACACCCCTGCCGCAAACCTACATTCACTGAGAACCAATCACTTTCCTCTCTTCCTACACGTACACATGCCTTACATCCTCGATAAAAACTTTTCACTGCTTCTAACAACTTGCCTCCCACACCATATATTCTTAATACCTTCCACAGAGCATCTCTATCAACTCTATCATATGCCTTCTCCAGATCCATAAATGCTACATACAAATCCATTTGCTTTTCTAAGTGTTTCTCACATACATTCTTCAAAGCAAACACCTGATCCACACATCCTCTACCACTTCTGAAACCACACTGCTCTTCCCCAATCTGATGCTCTGTACATGCCTTCACCCTCTCAATCAATACCCTCCCATATAATTTACCAGGAATACTCAACAAACTTATACCTCTGTAATTTGAGCACTCACTCTTATCCCCTTTGCCTTTGTGCAATGGCACTATGCACGCATTCCGCCAATCCTCAGGCACCTCACCGTGAGTCATACATACATTAAATAACCTTACCAACCAGTCAACAATACAGTCACCCCATTTCTTAATAAATTCCACTGCAATACCATCCAAACCTGCTGCCTTGCCGGCTTTCATCTTCCGCAAAGCTTTTACTACCTCTTCTCTGTTTACCAAATCATTTTCCCTAACCCTCTCACTTTGCACACCACCTCAACCAAAACACCCTATATCTGCCACTCTATCATCAAACACATTCAACAAACCTTCAAAATACTCACTCCATCTCCTTCTCACATCACCACTACTTGTTATCACCTCCCCATTTGCGCCCTTCACTGAAGTTCCCATTTGCTCCCTTGTCTTACGCACTTTATTTACCTCCTTCCAGAACATCTTTTTATTTTCCCTAAAATTTAATGATACTCTCTCACCCCAACTCTCATTTGCCCTTTTTTTTCACCTCTTGCACCTTTCTCTTGACCTCCTGTCTCTTTCTTTTATACGTCTCCCACTCAATTGCATTTTTTCCCTGCAAAAATCGTCCAAATGCCTCTCTCTTCTCTTTCACTAATACTCTTACTTCTTCATCCCACCACTCACTACCCTTTCTAATCAACCCACCTCCCACTCTTCTCATGCCACAAGCATCTTTTGTGCAATCCATCACTGATTCCCTAAATACATCCCATTCCTCCCCCACTCCCCTTACTTCCATTGTTCTTACCTTTTTCCATTCTGTACTCAGTCTCTCCTGGTACTTCCTCACACAAGTCTCCTTCCCAAGCTCACTTACTCTCACCACCCTCTTCACCCCAACATTCACTCTCTTTTCTGAAAACCCATACAAATCTTCACCTTAGCCTCCACAAGATAATGATCAGACATCCCTCCAGTTGCACCTCTCAGCACATTAACATCCAAAAGTCTCTCTTTCGCGCGCCTGTCAATTAACACGTAATCCAATAACGCTCTCTGGCCATCTCTCCTACTTACATAAGTATACTTATGTATATCTCGCTTTTTAAACCAGGTATTCCCAATCATCAGTCCTTTTTCAGCACATAAATTTACAAGCTCTTCACCATTTCCATTTACAACACTGAACACCCCATGTATACCAATTATTCCCTCAACTGCCACATTACTCACCTTTGCATTCAAATCACCCATCACTATAACCCGGTCTCGTGCATCAAAACCACTAACACACTCATTCAGCTGCTCCCAAAACACTTGCCTCTCATGATCTTTCTTCTCATGCCCAGGTGCATATGCACCAATAATCACCCATCTCTCTCCATCAACTTTCAGTTTTACCCATATTAATCGAGAATTTACTTTCTTACATTCTATCACATACTCCCACAACTCCTGTTTCAGGAGTACTGCTACTCCTTCCCTTGCTCTTGTCCTCTCACTAACCCCTGACTTTACTCCCAAGACATTCCCAAACCACTCTTCCCCTTCACCCTTGAGCTTCGTTTCACTCAGAGCCAAAACATCCAGGTTCCTTTCCTCAAACATACTACCTATCTCTCCTTTTTTCACATCTTGGTTACATCCACACACATTTAGGCACCCCAATCTGAGCCTTCGAGGAGGATGAGCACTCCCCGTGTGACTCCTTCTTCTGTTTCCCATTTTAGAAAGTTAGAATAATACAAGGAGGGGAGGATTTCTGGCCCCCCGCTCCCGTCCCCTCTAGTCGCTCTCTACGACACGCGAGGAATGCGTGGGAAGTATTCTTTCACCCCTATCCCCAGGGATAATATACATATATATACATACACATACACACACACACACACACACACACACACACACACACACACACGCACATATACACACACACACACATACATATATATACATATGAAAAATGTAAGAAACAATTTAGAAAACTGAAACTTCTATATATATATATATATATTTTTTGCTTTGTCGCTGTCTCCCGCGTTTGCGAGGTAGCGCAAGGAAACAGACGAAAGAAATGGCCCAACCCACCCCCATACACATGAATATACATACGTCCACACACGCAAATATACATACCTACACAGCTTTCCATGGTTTACCCCAGACGCTTCACATGCCCTGATTCAATCTACTGACAGCATGTCAACCCCGGTATACCACATCGATCCAATTCACTCTATTCCTTGCCCTCCTTTCACCCTCCTGCATGTTCAGGCCCCGATCACACAAAATCTTTTTCACTCCATCTTTCCACCTCCAGTTTGGTCTCCCACTTCTCGTTCCCTCCACCTGCGACACATATATCCTCTTGGTCAATCTTTCCTCACTCATTCTCTCCATGTGCCCAAACCATTTCAAAACACCCTCTTCTGCTCTCTCAACCACGCTCTTTTTATTTCCACACATCTCTTTACCCTTACGTTACTTACTCGATCAAACCACCTCACACCACACATTGTCCTCAAACATCTCATTTCCAGCACATCCATCCTCCTGCGCACAACTCTATCCATAGCCCACGCCTCACAACCATACAACATTGTTGGAACCACTATTCCTTCAAACATACCCAATTTTGCTTTCCGAGATAATGTTCTCGACTTCCACACATTCTTCAAGGCTCCCAGGATTTTCGCCCCCTCCCCCACCCTATGATCCACTTCCACTTCCATGGTTCCATCCGCTGCCAGATCCACTCCCAGATATCTAAAACACTTTACTTCCTCCAGTTTTTCTCCATTCAAACTTACCTCCCAATTGACTTGACCCTCAACCCTACTGTACCTAATAACCTTGCTCTTATTCACATTTACTCTTAACTTTCTTCTTTCACACACTTTACCAAACTCAGTCACCACCTTCTGCAGTTTCTCACATGAATCAGCCACCAGCGCTGTATCATCAGCGAACAACAACTGACTCACTTCCCAAGCTCTCTCATCCACAACAGACTTCATACTTGCCCCTCTTTCCAAAACTCTTGCATTCACCTCCCTAACAACCCCATCCATAAACAAATTAAACAACCATGGAGACATCACACACCCCTGCCGCAAACCTACATTTACTGAGAACCAATCACTTTCCTCTCTTCCTACATGTACACATGCCTTACATCCTCGATAAAAACTTTTCACTGCTTCTAACAACTTGCCTCCCACACCATATATTCTTATACCTTCCACAGAGCATCTCTATCAACTCTATCATATGCCTTCTCCAGATCCATAAATGCTACATACAAATCTATTTGCTTTTCTAAGTATTTCTCACATACATTCTTCAAAGCAAATACCTGATCCACACATCCTCTACCACTTCTGAAACCACACTGCTCTTCCCCAATCTGATGCTCTGTACATGCCTTCACCCTCTCAATCAATACCCTCCCATATAATTTACCAGGAATACTCAACAAACTTATACCTCTGTAATTTGAGCACTTACTCTTATCCCCTTTTCCTATGTACAATGGCACTATGCACGCATTCCGCCAATCCTCAGGCACCTCACCATGAGTCATACATACATTAAATAACCTTACCAACCAGTCAACAATACAGTCACCCCCTTTTTTAATAAATTCCACTGCAATACCATCCAAACCTGCTGCCTTGCCGGCTTTCATCTTCCGCAAAGCTTTTACTACCTCCTCTCTGTTTACCAAATCATTTTCCCTAACCCTCTCACTTTGCACACCACCTCGACCAAAACACCCTATATCTGCCACTCTATCATCAAACACATTCAACAAACCTTCAAAATACTCACTCCATCTCCTTCTCACATCACCACTTCTTGTTAACACCTCCCCATTTGCGCCCTTCACTGAAGTTCCCATTTGCTCCCTTATCTAACGCACTTTATTTACCTCCTTCCAGAACATCTTTTTATTCTCCCTAACATTTAATGATACTCTCTCACCCCAACTCTCATTTGCCCTCTTTTTCACCTCTTGCACCTTTCTCTTGACCTCCTCTCTCTTTCTTTTATACATCTCCCACTCAATTGCATTTTTTTCCCTGCAAAAATCATCCAAATGCCTCTCTCTTCTCTTTCACTAATAATCTTACTTCTTCATCCCACCACTCACTACCCTTTCTAATCAACCCACCTCCCACTCTTCTCATGCCACAAGCATCTTTTGCGCAATCCATCACTGATTCCCTAAATACATCCCATTCCTCCCCCACTCCCCTTACTTCCATTGTTCTCACCTTTTTCCATTCTGTACTCAGTCTCTCCTGGTACTTCCTCACACAAGTCTCCTTCCGAAGCTCACTTACTCTCACCACCCTCTTCATCCCAACATTCACTCTTCTTTTCTGAAAACCCATACAAATCTTCACCTTAGCCTCCACAAGATAATGATCAGACATCCCTCCAGTTGCACCTCTCAGCACATTAACATCCAAAAGTCTCTCTTTCACGCGCCTGTCAATTAACACGTAATCCAATAACGCTCTCTGGCCATCTCTCCTACTTACATACGTATACTTATGTTTATCTCGCTTTTTAAACCAGGTATTCCCAATCACCAGTCCTTTTTCAGCACATAAATCTACAAGCTCTTCACCATTTCCATATACAATACTGAACACCCCATGTATACCAATTATTCCATCAACTGCCACATTACTCACCTTTGCATTCAAATCACCCATCACTAGAACCCGGTCTCGTGCATCAAAACCACTAACACACTCATTTAGCTGCTCCCAAAACACTTGCCTCTCATGATCTTTCTTCTCATGCCCAGGTGCATATGCACCAATAATCACCCATCTCTCTCCATCAACTTTCAGTTTTACCCATATTAATCGAGAATTTACTTTCTTACATTCTATCACATACTCCCACAACTCCTGTTTCTGGAGTACTGCTACTCCTTCCCTTGCTCTTGTCCTCTCACTAACCCCTGACTTTACTCCCAAGACATTCCCAAACCACTCTTCCCCTTTATCCTTGAGCTTCCTTTCCTCAAACATACTACCTATCTCATCTTTTTTCACATCTTGGTTACATCCACACACACACATTTAGACACCCCAGTCTGAGCCTTCGAGGAGGATGAGCACTCCCCACGTGACTCCTTCTTCTGTTTCCCATTTTAGAAAGTTAAAAAAAATACAGAGCATCAGATTGGGGAAGAGCAGTGTGGTTTCAGAAGTGGTAGAGGATGTGTGGATCAGGTGTTTGCTTTGAAGAATGTATGTGAGAAATACTTAGAAAAGCAAATGGATTTGTATGTAGCATTTATGGATCTGGAGAAGGCATATGATAGAGTTGATAGAGATGCTCTGTGGAAGGTATTAAGAATATATGGTGTGGGAGGAAAGTTGTTAGAAGCAGTGAAAAGTTTTTATCGAGGATGTAAGGCATGTGTACGTGTAGGAAGAGAGGAAAGTGATTGGTTCTCAGTGAATGTAGGTTTGTGGCAGGAGTGTGTGATGTCTCCATGGTCGTTTAATTTGTTTATGGATGGGGTTGTTAGGGAGGTAAATGCAAGAGTTTTGGAAAGAGGGGCAAGTATGAAGTCTGTTGGGGATGAGAGAGCTTGGGAAGTGAGTCAGTTGTTGTTCGCTGATGATACAGCGCTGGTGGCTGATTCATGTGAGAAACTGCAGAAGCTGGTGACTGAGTTTGGAAAAGTGTGTGGAAGAAGAAAGTTAAGAGTAAATGTGAATAAGAGCAAGGTTATTAGGTACAGTAGGGTTGAGGGTCAAGTCAATTGGGAGGTGAGTTTGAATGGAGAAAAACTGGAGGAAGTGAAGTGTTTTAGATATCTGGGAGTGGATCTGGCAGCGGATGGAACCATGGAAGCGGAAGTGGATCATAGGGTGGGGGAGGGGGCGAAAATCCTGGGGGCCTTGAAAAATGTGTGGAAGTCGAGAACATTATCTCGGAAAGCAAAAATGGGTATGTTTGAAGGAATAGTGGTTCCAACAATGTTGTATGGTTGTGAGGCGTGGGCTATGGATAGAGTTGTGTGCAGGAGGATGGATGTGCTGGAAATGAGATGTTTGAGGACAATGTGTGGGGTGAGGTGGTTTGATCGAGTGAGTAACGTAAGGGTAAGAGAGATGTGTGGAAATAAAAAGAGCGTGGTTGAGAGAGCAGAAGAGGGTGTTTTGAAGTGGTTTGGGCACATGGAGAGGATGAGTGAGGAAAGATTGACCAAGAGGATATATGTGTCGGAGGTGGAGGGAACAAGAAGAGGGAGACCAAATTGGAGGTGGAAAGATGGAGTGAAAAAGATTTTGTGTGATCGGGGCCTGAACATGCAGGAGGGTGAAAGGAGGGCAAGGAATAGAGTGAATTGGAGCGATGTGGTATACCGGGGTTGACGTGCTGTCAGTGGATTGAAGCAAGGCATGTGAAGCGTCTGGGGTAAACCATGGAAAGCTGTGTAGGTATGTATATTTGCGTGTGTGGACGTATGTATATACATGTGTATGGGGGGGGGTTGGGCCATTTCTTTCGTCTGTTTCCTTGCGCTACCTCGCAAACGCGGGAGACAGCGACAAAGTATAATAAATATAAATATATATATATATATATATATATATATATATATATATATATATATATATATATATATATATATATATATCTCTGGGTATAAGGGAAAAAGAATTTTTCACACACATTCCCCACGTGTTGTAGAAGGCGACTATAGGGGACGGGAATGGGGAGTTATAAACCCTCCCCTCCTTATATTTTAACTTTCTAAAAGGGGAGACAGAAGAAGGAGTCACGCAGGGAGTGCTCATCCTCCTCGAAGGCTCAGATTGGGGTGTCTAAATGTTTTGGATGCACCCAAGATGAGAAAAAAGGAGAGATAAGTTGTATGTTTGAGGAAAGGAACCTGGATGTTTTAATTCTAAGTGAAACAAAGCTCAAGGATAAAGGGGATGAGTGGTTTGGGAATGTTTTGGGAGTAAAGTCAGTGGTTGCTGAGAGGACAAGAGCAAGGGAAGGAGTAGCACCACTCCTGAAACAGGAGTTGTGGGAGTATGTGATAGAGTGTAAGAATGTAAACTCTAGATTGATATGGGTAAAACTGAAAGTGGATGGAGAGAGATGCCTATGCACCTGGGCATGAGAAGAAACATCATGAGAGGCAAGTGTTTTGGGAGCAGTTGAGTGAGTGTGTTAGCAGTTTTGATACAAGAGACCAGGTTATAGTGATGGGTGATTTGAATGCAAAGGTGAGTAATGTGGCAGTTGAGGGAATAATTGGTGTACATGGGGTGTTCAGTGTTGTAAATAGAAATGGTGAAGAGCTTGTAGATTTGTGTGCTGAAAAAGGACTGGTGATTGGGAATACCCAGTTTAAAAAGAGATATACATAAGTATACGTATGTAAGAAGAAGAAATGGCCAAAGAGCATTATTGGATTATGTGTTAATTGATAGGTGTGTGAAGAGAGACTTTTGGATGTTAATATGCTGAGAGGTGCAACTGGAGGGATGTCTGATCATTATCTTGTGGAGGCAAAGGTGAAGATTTGTAGAGGTTTTCAGAAAAGAAGAGAGAATATTTGGGTGAAGAGAGTGGTGCGAGTAAGTGAGCTTGGGAAGGAGACTTGTGTGAAGAAGTACCAAGAGAGACTGAGTACAGACTGGAAAAAGGTGAGAACAAAGGACATAAGGGGAGTGGGGGAGGAATGGGATGTATTTAGGGAAGCAGTGATGGCTTGTGCAAAAGATGCTTGTGGCATGAGAAGCGTGGGAGATGGGCAGATTAGAAAGGGTAGTGGGTGGTGGGATGAAGAAGTAAGATTATTAGTGAAAGAGAAGAGAGAGGCATTTGGATGATTTTTTCATGGAAATAGTACAAATGACTGGGAGATGTATAAAAGAAAGAGGCAGGAGGTCAAGAGAAAGGTGCAAGAGGTAAAAAGGAGGGCAAATGAAAGTTGGGGTGAGAGTATCATTAAATTTTAGGGAGAATAAGTTGTTTTGGAAGGAGGTATATAAAGTGTGTAAGACAAGAGAACAGATGGGAACATCGGTGAAGGGGGCTAATGGGGAGGTAATAACAAGAAGTGGTGATGTGAGAAGGAGATGGAGTGAGTATTTTGAAGGTTTGTTGAATGTGTTAGATGATAGAGTGGCAGATATAGGGAGAGGGTTAGGGAGAATGATTTAGTAAACAGAGAAGAGGTAGTGAAAGCTGCAGAAGATGAAAGCCAGCAAGGCGGTGGGTTAGGGTGGTATTGCAGTGGAATTTATTGAAAATGGGGGTGACTGTGTTGATGACTGGTTGGTGAGGATATTTAATGTATGTATGGCTCATGGTGAAGTGCCTGTGGATTGAGGTGAGAAGTGCATCTGGAGGGAAGTCTGATCATTATCTTGTAGAGACAAAGGTGAAGATTTGTAGAGGTTTTCAGAAAAGAAAATGTTAGGGTGAAGAGTGGTGAGAGTAAGTGAGCTTGGGAAGGAGATTTGTATGAGGAGGTACCAGGAGAGACTGAGTGCTGAATGGAAAAAGGTAAGAGCAAAGGGCATAAAGGGAGTGGGGGAGGAATGGGACATATTTAGGGAAGCAGTGATGGCTTGCGCGAAAGATGCTTCTGGCATGGGAGGTGGGCAGATTAGATAGGGTAGTGAGTAGTGGGATGAAAAAGTAAGATTATTAGTGAAAGAGAAGAGAGAGGCATTTGGACGATTTTTGCAGGGAAATAATGAAAATGACTGGGAGATGTATAAAAGAAAGAGGCAAGAGGTCAAGAAAAAAGGTGAAAAAGAGGGCAAATGAGAGCTGGGGTAAGAGAGTATCACAAAATATTAGTGAGAATAAAAAGATGTTTTGGAAAAAGGTAAATAAAGTGCATAAGAGAAGAGAACAAATGGGAACATCGGTGAAGGGGGCTAATGGGGAGGTGATAACAAGTAGTGGTGCTGTAAGGAGATGGAGTGAGTATTTTGAAGGTTTGTTGAATCTGTTAGATGATAGAATGGCAGATATAGGGTGTTTTGGTCGGGGTGGTGTGGGAAGTGAGAGGGTCAGAGAGAATGGTTTGGTAGACAGAGAAGAGAAAATTATATGGAAGGGTATTCATTAAGAGGGTCAAGGCATGTACAGAGCATCAGATTGGGGAGGAGCAGTGTGTTTCAGAGGTGGTAGAGGATGTGTGGATCAGGTGTTTGCTTTGAAGAATGTATGTGAGAAATACTTAGAAAAGCAAATGGATTTGTATGTAGCATTTAAGAATCTGGAGAAGGTATATGATAGATTGATAGAGATGCCCTGTGGAAGGTATTAAGAGTATATGGTGTGGGAGGTAAGTTGCTAGAAGCAGAGAAAAGCTTTTATCGAGGATGTAAGCATATGTGCGAGAAGGAAGAGAGGAAAGTGATTGGTTCCCAGTGAATGTTGGTTTGTGACAGGGGTGTGTGATGTCTCCATGGTTGTTTAATTTGTTTATGGACGGGGTTGTTAGAGAGTTGAATGCAGGACTTTTGGAGAGAGGGGCAAGTATGCAGTCTGTTGTCGAAGAGAGGGCTTGGGAAGTGAGTCAGTTGTTCACTGATGATACAGAGCTCGTGGCTGATTCGAGTGAGAAACTGCAGAAGTTGGTGACTGAGTTCGGTAAAGTGTGTGAAAGAAGAAAGCTAAGTGTACATGTGAATAAGAGCAAGGTTATTAGGTTCAGTAGGGTTGAGGGACAAGTAACTTGGGAGGTAAGTATGAATGGAGAAAACTGGAGGAAGTGAAGTGTTTTAGATATCTGGGAGTGGATTTAAGAGCGGATGGAACCATGGAAGCAGAGGCGAGTCACAGGGAGGGGGAGAAGTTTCTGGGAGCATTGAAGAATATGAGGAAGCCGAGAATGTTATCTCAAAAAGCAAAAATGGGTATGTTTGAAGGAATAGTGATTCCAACAATGTTATATGGTTGTGAGGCATGGGCGATAGATAGAATTGTACGGAGGAGGGTGGATGTGATGGAAATAAGATGTTTGAGGACAATATACGGTGTGAGGTGGTTTGATCAAGTAAGTAATGAAAGGGTAAGAGAGATGTGTGGTAATAAAGAGTGTGGTTGAGAGAGCAGAAGAGGGTCTATTGAAGTGGTTTGGTCACATGGAGAAAATGAGTGAGGAAAGATTGACAAAGAGGATATATGTGTCAGAGGTGGAGGGAACGAGGAGACGTGGGAGACCAAATTGAAGGTGGAAGGATGGAAAGAAAAAGATTTGGAGCGATCGGGGCCTGAACATGCAGGAGGGTGAAAGGCATGCAAGGAACCCATATAATTTCCTCCCATACAATTTCCCAGGAATACTCAACAAATTTATACCTCTGTAATTTGAGCACTCACCTTTATCCCATTTGCCTTTGTACAATAGCACTATGCAAACATTCTGCCAATCCTGAGGCACCTCACCATGAGTCATACACATTAAATAACCTTACCAACCAGTCAACAATACAGTCACCCCATTTTTTAATAAATTCCACTGCAATACCATCCAAACCCACTGCCTTGCCGGCTTTCATCTTCTGCAAAGCTTTTACCACCTCTTCTCTGTTTACCAAATCATTCTCCCTAACCCTCTCACTTTGCACACCACCTCGACCAAAACACCCTATATCTGCCACTCTATCATCAAACACATTCAACAAACCTTCAAAATACTCACTCCATCTCCTTCTCACATCACCACTACTTGTTATCACCTCCCCATTGGCCCCCTTCACTGAAGTTCCCATTTGTTCCCTTGTCTTACGCACTTTATTTACCTCCTTCCAAAACATCTTTTTATTCTCCCTAAAATTTAATGATCATCTCTCTCACCCCAACTCTCATTTGCCCTCTTTTTCACCTCTTGCACCTTCCTCTTGACCTCCTACCTCTTTCTATTATACATCTCCCAGTCATTTGCATTATTTCCCTACAAAAATTATCCAAATGCCTCTCTCTTCTCTTTCACTAATAACGCTTCTCATGCCACAAGCATCTTTTGCGCAAGCCATCACTGCTTTCCTAAATACATCCCATTCCTCCCCCACTCCCCTTACCTCCTTTGTCCTCACCTTTTTCCATTCTGTACTCAGTGTCTCCTGGTACTTCCACACATGTCTCCTTCCCAAGCTCACTTACTCTCACCACTCTTTTCACCCCAACATTCTCCCCGCTTTTCTGAAAACCTCTACAAATCTTCACCTTCACCTCCACAAGATAATGATCAGACATCCCTCCACTTGCACCTCTCACCACATTAACATCCAAAAGTCTCTCTCGCATGCCTATCAATTAACACATAATCCAATAACGCTCTCTGACCATCTCTTCTACTTACATACGTATACTTATGTATATCTCTCTTTTTGAACCAGGTATTCCCAATCACCAGTCCTTTTTCAGCACATAAATGTACAAGCTCTTCGCCATTCCCATTTACAACACTGAACACCCCATGTACACCAATTATTCCCTCAACTGCCACATTACTCACCTTTGCATTCAAATCACCCATAACCCGGTCTCGTGCATCAAAACTACTAACACACTCACTCAGCTGCTCCCAAAACACTTGCCTCTCATGATCTTTCTTCTCATGCCCAGGTGCATATGCCCCAATAATCACTCATCTCTCTCCATCCACTTTCAGTTTTACTCATATCAATCTAGAGTTTACTTTCTTACACTCTATCACATACTCCCACCACTCCTGTTTCAAGAGTAATGCTACTCCTTCCCTTGCTCTTGTCCTCTCACTAACCCCGACTTTTCTCCGAAGACATTCCCAAACCATTCTTCCCCTTTACCCTTGAGCTTCGTTTCATTCAGAGCCAAAACATCCAGGTTCCTTTCCTCAAACATACTACCTATCTCTCCTTTTTTTCTCATCTTGGTTGCATCCACGCACATTTAGACATCCCAATCTGAGCCTTCGAGGAGGATGAGCACTCCCCGCGAGACTCCTTCTTCTGTTCCCCTTTTAGAAAGTTAAAATACAAGGAGGGGAGGGTTTCCAGCCCCCCGCTCCCGTCCCTTTTAGTTGCCTTCTATGACACGTGAGGAATGCATGGGAAGTATTCTGTCTCCCCTATCCCCAGAGGGATGTGTGGTAGAGGATGTGTGGATCAGGTGTTTACTTTGAAGAATGTGCGTGAGAAATACTTAGAAAAGCAAATGGATTTGTATGTAGCAATTATGGATCTGGAGAAGGCATATGATAGAGTTGATAGAGATGCTCTGTGGAAGGTATTAAGAATATATGGTGTGGGAGGCAAGTTGTTAGAAGCAGTGAAAAGTTTTTATCGAGGATGTAAGGCATGTGTACGTGTAGGAAGAGAGGAAAGTGACTGGTTCTCAGTGATGTTGGCTTGCGGCAGGGGTGTGTGATGTCTCCATGGTTGTTTAATTTGTTTATAGATGGGGTTGTTAGGGAGGTGAATGCAAGAGTTTTGGAAAGAGGGGAGGTATGCAGTCTATTGTTGGATGAGAGAGCTTGGGAAGTGAGTCAGTTGTTGTTCGATGATGATACAGCGCTTGTGTCTGATTTGTGTGAGAAACTGCAGAAGCTGGTGACTGAGTTTGGTAAAGTGTGTGAAAGAAGAAAGCTGAGAGTAAATGTGAATAAGAGCAAGGTTATTAGGTACAGTAGGGTTGAGGGACAAGTCAATTGGGAGGTAAGTTTGAATGGAGAAAAACTGGAGGAAGTGCAGTGTTTTAGATATCTGGGAGCGGATTTGGCAGCGGATGTAACCATGGAAGCGGGAGTGAATCATAGGGTGGGGGAGGGGGCGAAAGTTTGGGGAGCGTTGAAGAATGTGTGGAAGTCGAGAACATTATCTCCGAAAGCAAAAATGGGTATGTTTGAAGGAATAGTGGTTCCACCATTGTTATATGGTTGCGAGGCGTGGGCTATAGATAGAGTTGTGTAGAGGAGGGTGGATGTGCTGGAAAGGAGATGTTTGAGGACAATATGTGGTGTGAGGTGGTTTGATTGTGTAAGTAATAATAGGGTAAGAGAAATGTGTAGTAATAAAAAGAGTGTGGTTGAGAGAGCAGAAGAGGGTGTGTTGAAATGGTTTGGCCACATGGAGAGAATGAAGTAGGAAACATTGACAAAGAAGATATATGTGTCAGAGGTGGAGGGAACGAGGAGAAGTGGGAGACCAAATTGGAGTTGGAAAGATGGAGTGAAAAAGATTTTGAGTTATTGGGGCCTGAACATGCAGGAGGGTGAGAGGCATGTAAGGAATAGAGTGAATTAGAACGTTGTGGTATACCAGGGTCGACGTGCTGTCAATGGATTGAACCAGGGCATGTGAAGCGTCTGGGGTAAACCATGGAAAGCTCTGTGGGGCCTGGATGTGGAAAGGGAGCTGTGGTTTCAGTGCATTATTACATGACAGCTAGAGACTGAGTGTGAACGAACTTGGCCTTTGTTGTCTTTTCCTAGCGCTACCTCGCGCACATGCGGGGGGAGGGGGTTGTTATTTCATGTTTGGCAGGGTGGCGATGGGAATGAATAAAGGCAGACAGTATGAATTATGTAAATGTGTATATATGTATATGTCTGTGTGTGTATATTTATGTATATGTTGAGATGTATAGGTAAGTATATTTGCGTGTGTGGACGTGTATGTATATACATGTGTATGTGGGTGGGTTGGGCCATTTTTCATCTGTTTCCCTGCGCTACCTCGCTAACACGGGAGACAGCGACAAAGTAAAATGAATAAATAAATATAAAATATCCTTGTTGTACAGTCAGGTCCTGTAAAATGTTATCTGCTAGTTGTACGAGCCTGATGGGGTTTGACCAGTGTAGACACGTTTTTCACCAACTTGAGACAAAGGGAATTCGATTGCATAGTATTCAAATCGTCATTTCCCTATTAGGGGCAATCATAGCCTAGCGGTACCACTACCATATGCCACACAGGGGTCATGGGTTCGATCCTGGCTGTTGGAGGTGGGAGGGAGACCGACTTCTACTTCCAAATTCCCTCCATGTTATAAAAGGTGATGAGAAGCCTAGGAGCAGGGGGCTGGAAAGTCACCTATACTTCATGTCTTTCAATGTCGTAACACATGAAGAAGAAGAAGGAGCAATGGAAGGAGTGCTCATTTTCCTCGTAGGCTTAGGCTGGGGGTGTCTAAATGTGTGTGGATGTAAACAAGATAAGATCAAAGGAGAGAGAGGCAGTATGTTTTAGGAAAGGAATGTAGATGTTTTGGCTTTGAGGGAAACAAAGTTCATACATGGGATAGTGTGAATTGAGCATTGTGGTATATAGGGATTGTCATACTGTCATTAGACTGAACCAAGGCACATGAAGAGGCACGTGAAACCACGGAAAGGTCTGTTGGGCTTGGTTGTAGGCAGGGGGCTGTGGTTTCAGTGCACTGAACATGAGAGCGAGAGTTGCAATCCATAAAAATAAAACTTTACAGTACAATTTACAACATAATCAACATCTACATACCTCTCTCCTCCACATGCCTTCCCAGATATACTCCCCAACTGAAGGACCTCACCAGCATGAACAATACCTTTTTCTGTAGAGATTCCGATGCCCGTCACTCCACTTGGCTCGACACTAATGCTACTGACCCCAAGGTGAGCTACTTATAAACCAACGGCAACTTCTTAGTATCCTCAATCTATCCAACCAGACCCCTGACCTAAACCCCTGCAACTGACCTCACCAGACATCATATTATACTCACCAGCACTGCACACAAAGACCATCTGGAGCATGATAAACAAACTGTACTCTAACCACTTGCCCATCCTATAACACCCATCCTCTACAAATAGTGCAGGTACTGAAGCACTCATGTTCTCCACTTTCAATCTCAATAATCTAGCAAAGATTATTACCTAACCCACCCACATTCCTGACACACTTGATGACTCTCCAAATATTCTGAATCTCTTTTTTGCATCAACCAATTAGTTCATCTGATCTCACTCTTATAACTGTATCTTTTTTAATGGCACCTCCCCCTCCAGTAGTCCTGCTAAATGTAATTATTGGCTACATCAGCAAAGCTGACTGGAATAACTTACAAAAATTCCTTTCCAAGTTTCTTTGGATAAATTACTGTTTCTTATGTAGCGATGCCTTTGTGTCTGCCAAATGCACATTGTGGGAATGGAGGCATCTATTCCCTTCCCCTCCAAGACACCCTCTTCTTTCAACCCCTGGTTTGCCCAATCTTGTTCTACGGCCATTCAGCCAAGGGATAAGGCATATCAGGCTTGAAAAAACTCTCCTTCCTCTAATTCTCATTCAGCATTCATCAGTGCCTGTATTCACTTCAAGTATGTTATCTGTGAAGCAAAGCATTCTTTATTCAAAGGAAGTGTGATAATCTCTTCTTCATCCAGTGATAGATCTTTATGGTCTTTAGTTGGGGGCATCGCTAACAACTGTAACTCCATCTTTCCTTCACTTTCCTGTTTTTCTGATGGTACTACAGCAGTCTTTCCCATATACAAAGCAACTCACTTTGACTTCCATTCCTTATCTAACTCCACCTTGGGTGACTCGAACATTCCTTCACCTCCTGATGCTCCTTTTACTAATAATACCAAGCCCCTCTTTGTATCTCCTTTCGAACAGTCCAAAAAGTGCTTCTCCCTCTGGACTCAAGTAAGACTTAATATGGTCTTGATGACATCCATCCCATGAAATGAGTGTGCCTCTGAATTTACACCTGTGCTTGCTTGTCTGTTCTGTTTCTATTTAAAAACCAGTACTTTTCCTTCTTTGAAGCATGCATTGGTACATCCCATCCCTAAGAAGGGTGACCATTCTAATCCCTTTAACTATCGTCCTGTTGATTTCACATCTACCATTTCCAGAGTCTTTGAATCCCTCCTCAACTCCCATATCCTCAGACATCTTGAATCTCAGATTTTCCTCTCTAATCATCGGTATGGTTTCTGTAAGGCAAGACCCACTAATATGCTTTCCTATCTTATTAATGTCAGGTCATCATCCCTAAAAGATTTCGGGGAATCCTACGTAATTGCCTATGATATATCCAATGCTTCTGATATGGTGTGGCATCAGGGTCTCATCTTTAAGCTCACCTATCTTGGCTTCTCTACCTTGCTTTGCTCCCTCATAACTAGCTTTCTCTCTGGCCAATCTATCTCTGTGTTTCATCATCAGTGGTTCCAAAAGTTTCTGTCCTGTCTCTTACACTTTTTCTTTTTATCAACAATTTCCTTTCATCTACAAATGACCAAATGCACTCATATGATGTTGACTGAACACCGCATTACTCTACATCCTTCAGGTCTGCTCCTTCTCTCACTCAATCTGCATCTTATCTTGATACAATTTTCTCAGTAAACACAGACTTGGAAAGGGCATCTCTGTAGGGGGGACTAAATCTGTTTAATGCCTCCAAGACCCATTTTCTGCTCATCTCTCTATCAAAAATTCCTCAACTTTTCTATCTCTTTTGACAGTTCTGTAACTCCACTTCTCAATGAAATTAATTAGTATTAGTGTAAAAACCACTTATCTTGGAAACCCCACATTATGGAAATGGTCTGCTTTTAAGAAAGTAGGAGTTCTGCTTAGATATTACAATTTCTTTTCTCCCAAACAGTTGCTCCACCAATACAAAGGATAGAGCCTTCCTTGTATGGAGTACCACTCTCACATCTGGGGTGGTTCTAGAAGAACATCCTCTAACAGAGCTGGGTCGAAAGCAGTCTAACTTATCACTTCTCCCAAGCTAACTTCAAAACTTGACCCACTTGCCCTATGCTACAAGGTTGGTTCATTTCTTCTATAGGTATTAATTTGGTTTTTGCTCATGAGAGCTGGCTGCCTGTGTGACCCAATACTACACAATACTCAACAAGCTACTGCATCACATGATTACTGTGTGGCTGTTGGGAACTCAAGGGTGGGCAGTTGGGCTGTTTTGATGACTGCTTATTTCCTACACCTTGAAGCTTTGGAACTCTTTACCCTCTTATGTCTTTCACAATAACCATGACCTGACTCTTTTCAAAACACAGGCTTTTCACTTCCTCCAGAGTTCGAAAATACTTTTCTTTGTCTCTTTTCTTCCCCTTTCAATGACCTCTCCTTATTTCAATTAAGGCCTGGTCTTGATGTGGGCTTTTGTCTGTGACCAGAGCCTTACAAAAAATGGAAAGCAGACCTGCTTGCTTTCACTCACTACATAGAAAAAATGCTCCAATACTTCAATATAGATGATTTCTCATCAATACATCTTGCAGTTTCACACTTCATCATGTCCAACCAAGCCAGGAAAAAGCACATACAACAAAGGCAGAGAAAGATATACAACCCAAATTCCTCTCCACAAGTTGCACACATCATATAGCAAAGAAACCAACTCAGATTTTTATCTACATAAATAGAAAAAAACTCAGTCTAAACATTAAACAGCACCATTATTAATGAAAGAGAAACTGAAAATTGGTACTCTTCTCAACAGAATCAATCAAAAAAATTGCAGCAACCAACTCTGGTGCACATTAAAGATGTGCATCAGTCTCAGTCTTCACTCATGAAGCATTCCAATGAATTAACTTTTCCCAAATAACACACACATACTTTTGAGACACTTATCGAAAATCAACTTCATCACTAAGAAGAGAAGTCATGAAAAACCCACAAAAAATCCACGAAGATGCAAGCAATGCAATTAAAACATTATGGAACTCTCCTGCTACAGGTCCTGACAATATATCAAACTTTCATATAAAACACTAAGCCCCCTCTGCAACCTCAGCACTTACAGATATCTTCAACCACTACTGGCTACACAACAAAATCCCTGACATCTGGAAACCAGCCAGCATAAAACCAATCCTAACACCACCCAACTCCCCCTTTTTCTTCCATTCTACATCACAACCATCCTCAGTATCCAAACTGTGAAAAAATGACCCACAACAGAATCAAACAAAATATACCTTTCTCACCTACACAGCATGTCTTCATACCAAAACATTCTACCACCACACCACACACTGATCTCACACATATCCTAGATGGATTCAACCAACCACAAACCCTCTCCCACATAACACTAGCAGCAACAGACATCAACAAAGCATGTGACACTATCCCCTGACACCTCATGCATAAAAAATACCTTACACTACCCTCAACAATGCATGTGACACTATCCCCTGACACAACCTTATGCAAAAAGATACCTGACACCACCCTCTAAAACAATGACAAAAAGTAGTTGGTTGGGCAATTTCAGAGGCAGCTGCCTTGCCAGTGTCACTCATAATGGCTTTACCTCTAAAACACTTACAACTCTACTAAGGACTTCCTCAAGGAGCAGTTCTTTCTTCAACTCTTGTCAATCTCTTCTCACATAATCTCCCATTATGTCAGGTAGACCTTAAGACAAAAGTATTTATGCATGTGGATGACCTCATAACAACGCCCTAACACCACAATAGCAATACCAAACATGCAGCACTATATCAAACAAGTGGAAAAATAGTTCATCCAGAACAGAATGTCTGCACTTCCACAAAAGTCTTCATTCACTCTTTTAACTCCCTGAATAGACAGTCTCTCCCACTGAACTAAACATCAACCATTCTAGGCATCACATATGACACACATGACATTCACTCCCTCACATCAATAACATAAACACAAAATCGACAAACTAAATGCCCTCTGAACACTAACTGGCATCAGATTTTGACAAAAGAATCCATGAACATCTTATACAACAATTTACATGCCTCATCTGCCTAGTCTTCTACTCTCTCAAGAGCAAATATAAAAAAAGCTGCAAACCACACAAAATAGTGCACTCAGAACAATCACTGGCTGCCTAGCAACTGCAAACACTCAACACCTTCACAGTGAACAAAGATCCTTATGGTACAAACTCACCTCAACATAATTCTATGACCAACTACCGACTTATAAAAAGCTTATCCTTACCTCACACTTCATTAATCTCTTCTCACAGATCACCTCAACCCCAACAAATATGCACTGAAATAACGCTACACGCACTAAACATCTGACCTTGGAAAACAGCTTCATCTCTGGTCTACAAGACATACACCCATTGGAAACCACTCTCCCCAAACAAACATGAGTTCACACTCTCTGGCTTACACTTTGGATGTCATCCATTGCTAAAAACATTGTTCAACATATCCCAAGACTCTTCATGCCCATGATGCAACAACCACGAAGAAGACACTGAGCACTTGCTTCTCAATTGCCTTGCACTTTCTGCACAAACACACATATCATCTCAACACTTTATGACTTGTGGTCCTGACCACTGGAAACAGCCACCTTCCTGAGTGCTGCAGGAGCCTCATAAGGATAGAAGGGACTCCTAGGGCAGGAAGTATGTATAAACTTACACGATCAGCATGACAAATTATAAACTTGACACAGATGAACAATTCTAAATTCTAAAACAAATCTATGTAATCAGATGGGATTCAAATAATGTATCACAGAGCAAATGCCTACTTGTAATAATACCTCTCAGGTTTTATTTGCATTAATAACTTTTACATGACAGGTCAGATACCACATTAAAATAACACGATAAATAACCCCTCAACCTATGGCTTTACACTAATAGTTATCTTAAAAATAAAATCAGTAAATGAAACAATCAGAAACAAACACAAAACTTCACAATTTTTTCTGATAAAGAAAGTGTCTACTTTAAAAAAATTTCATCTTATGAAGTACACAGATGGGATTTTACAAAGTCATCTTATGGAACATACATGAAGAAAAATTTTACAAAAAACTGTCTTACCACTACACAATGAAATGGAGCTGTGACTGTGTTTTCCTTAAACACAGTACAGGTAATACGTTTCACTTTAAGTTCAGCAATTCACTGCTTCAATGTTTAATAAATAACAGCAATGTTCAGAGTTTTGTTAGTCATCATATTCATGTTTATTAGTGAACATAAGGAGTCATGTTCACTTAGTGAACATAAGGAGTTAATATTCTACAGAGACATTAATCTAATAAGGCTACAAATTCCTCCTTAACAGTGTCAATGTCATCCATCTGAGTCTTTATGGATGACTGAGAAACAGTTCTTGTCAATTCTGGACAATAATCCATCTTGCAGATAATAGATTCTACACCAATGTCTACTTCCTGTTTAACTTCCTCAGGACTGCTAGATTTGTTTACTGTTGAGTGAAACATCAAATTGTCACACTGATGTTCACAGTGGCAGGAATTGTGGTGTGTCTCATTAGCCTTGTAGGGGACACCTTGACTAGAGTGGAAACAAGCAAATGGCTTCTCTCTTAAGTGAACTTTCATGTGTTGCACTAAATAACTCCTACGGGAGAAGGTCTTTTGGCACTGTGAACAGCCAAATGACTTCTCCTTAGTATGCATTGTCATGTGGTTCACCAAAGTACTCATCTGCAAGAAGGTCTTGTGGCACTGTGAACACTCATATGGCTTCTCTCTTGTATGAATAGTCATGTGCTTCACTAAATTACTCCGTTGCGAAAAGGTCTTTTGGCAATGTGAACATTCAAACTGCTTCTCTTCTGCATGAAGAGTTATATGCTGCACTAAATTACTCCTACGGAGGAATGTCTTTTTGCACTCTGAACATTCATATTTCTTCTCTCCTGTATGAACATTCATGTGTTTTACTAAAGAACTCCTTTCAGAATATGCCTTTTGACACTGTGAACATTCATAAGGCTTCTCTCCTGTATGAACAATCTTGTGTTTCACTAAATAATCTCTTCGGGAGAATGTTTTTTGGCACATTGAACATTCATATGGCTTCTCTCCTGTATGAATTGTAATGTGGTTGATTAAAGTACTCCTCTGGGAAAAGGTCTTTAGGCAGTGTGAACATTCATATGGCTTCTCTCCTGTATGAACAGTCATATGATTTATTAAATTACTCCTGTGGGAGAAAGCCTTCTGACAATGTGAACACTCATATGGCTTCTCTCCTGTATGAACAGTCATGTGTTTCACTAAATAATCTCCTCGAGAGAAACTTTTTTGGCAGTGTGAACATTTATGTGGTTTCTCTCCTGTATGAAGAGCCATGTGGTTCACTAAACTACTTTTCCGACAAAAATTCTTTTGGCACTGTGAACATCTGTATGACTTCTCTGTTGTATGAGCTATCATATGCTTCAATAAATTACTGTTTTGGGAAAAGGTCTTTGGGCAATGTGAACACTTATATGGTTTTTCTCCTGTGTGAACAGTCATATGTTTCACTAAAGTTCTCATCAGAGAGAAGGTCTTTTGGCACTGTGAGCATTCATACGGCTTATCCATCTCAGCAAAATCTAAATTCCTACCAACCTATCCTATGATCCCAAGATTTTTACAAGACTTCAATAGTGTCTCTGCATACATTTCCCAGCTGACTTTTTCCACACTACAAGCTGGAGGAAGTTTATATTATGTATCTTAATGTACCACATTATGTCTCAAGAACCCCAGCATGTAAATCTACTAATGCAGCACATTTCACAGGTCTTCCTGTTTTGAATAAATGTGATGCACCCTGTCATTGGAAGTAAGAAGCTCTAAGGCAGTCACCACATGCACTTGTGATTTATTTAATCTTACTTATGTATCTTGTTTGTCTGTGAACAAACTTATGCATCAAGTCTTCACCAGTGTCTTTGTTCCATCATTCCTACACAAGCCTGGTACTTATGCCTGCCCTTGATCACTGTGGAAAATGTGACTCATACGTGCTAGGTTAAGTCCTACCTCAACAAATGAATATTCTGAAAGTACACCCTAAAATATGGCTTGATGATACAGGGACAATTATTCACTTTTCAGCTCCCCCGTATATGCCACTTCAGAGTTCATGCTAGGATTTCTGACAAACTTTAATATTGGTAGCAATTTGAATAATACATGCTATTTTCTCAACATGATTTGAATTTGTCACAGATTGAGGACAACACTTCTGTGAAAATATATAAACTGTGAAATATATCTAAGTAATAAACCTTAATATATATATATATATTTTGATAAGCTCAACAGTACTCAATAAAGTACAATTCTTGAAAAAAAATTAAAAAGTATGTGTTAATGATAAAATCTTGCATAATACAAAAATTTCAACTGCACTAAACATTAACCACTGTCTTTGCCATAAAGAAATGTGGTTAATAATAAATATCATGAAAAGTGTGACTGTATTTAACAATGGAATCTTTCCTCAAAGAATTTTTTGTTCATGTGCTCTTATTATGCCTGTTGTCATTAATGCTGCTCTTGTTGCCTGTGGTGTTACTATTGTTATACATCTTACTGTTAACGATGTTCTTCAACTGTCTTTGCTGTTGCTGCTGTTCTAATCACTATTAGTCATTTTACAGATGTTTTTAGATGACTGTCATTTGCTTTAGTCGTGTTTGGTTCTTCATACTGCTACAACTGCTTTACTGCAATTTTGTTGCATCTTGTCGGTCAGGAAAGCTTTCAGGAACATATCATGTTCCTGTGTTGCACATCATGAGCTGTGAATGACAGGAGAGTGAGCATTAGCATCAAGTGCCGAAGGTAATGCAATAAGACCCTTTTGAAACATCAAGGGCTGCCAATAGGTATAGCTAACACTTCCATATGAAATGAGGTCTGTGCTAACAATATGCAGAGCGAAAATCTGTGATGTAAACATTCTGTACATATAGATGCTTAATATCAAATGCTGCTGATTCACAGGAATAAAATCACTAATATTAAACCCTAATAAGGTGAATCAGTTGCACTTTGCACATGCCATGGCATTGGTGGCAGACTCCACACAGAAGCTCCAACAAAAGCTGGTGACAGTTTGGGAGAATGAGTAAAAGAAACTGAAAGTAAATATATAGAGAGAGTGAGATTGAGTGCAAGTTAAACTAGCAAGGACTTACAGGAAGTAGAGTGCTTTAGAAAGCTGGAAATGAATGTGGAAGAAGAAGGGACCAAGAGGTACTGAAGTGATTCACAGGGTGCAAGAGGTGGTTAAGATCATGGGTGCATTGAGTGCATAGAATGAGAGGTCTGTATCTGTGGTTGCGATGATGGGTATATTTGAAAGCACCGTAATGCCAACAATGTTGTATGATTGTGTCTTAGGCAAATTTCTTGGCATTTTTATCATATTCTCATATGATATTAGGGTAAGAAATCTCTGCCACAAATGTAACCCTCCCTTACTTCACTGAATCCCAAGATAAAATGAGATTCACTATCCTGTGATTTAGCTAAGTCCCAACATTAAGCAGGGACTTAGTACTTTCACAATTGTTTTTTTCATCAAGTTTCTTGCTTAATTTAATATGCCCCCTATCTGTTCCATCCCTACATCTCAAAAAACTATATATTGTTCTCATCAATCTCTTTTATATTCTTAAAGGTTATGATTGGATCTCCCCTTATCTTCTCTCTTCCAAAGTGGGCATAGTTAAAGGCCTTCAGCCTTTTCCCATAACTCTGCTCTCTTAAATCTGCTACCATCTTTGTTGCCCCCCTCTGAACCTTCTCTATTAGCTCTTTGTGCTTCTACAGAAGTGTTTACCAAATCTGAGAATAATTTTCTAGTTTTGGCCTTATGTATAAAGCAAACAGGCTAACTATTTCGTCATCCAAGAACTGGGATGCAATTCTAATATTTGCCAGCAGACAGTTGGCTTCCTTAAAAGTTCTCTTAGGATGGGACTCCAGCACAAAAGTTAGGAATAATGCCGATTCCCAAATCTTTCACACACAGAGAATTCTGCTAGATAATGATATGCTGCTATGACCCACCCTCATTACTTTACAATTAATTTGGTTGTACTTCATTAACCATGTATCAAACCAACTCTGAAGTTTGTCAAGGTCCCCTTGTAAACTGATGCAATCCTAAACACTTTACACTAACTTCATGACATTCAGATCACCTGAAAACATGTTCAGGAAGGTATCTACATCTGGCAAGTCATTTACATACATTAAGAAGAATAATAGTAACAGAAGAGAATCCTGTGTCACTATGCTGGTAATCTCAACCCATTTTGAGAAGGTTCCTCTGATATTCATCATTTGTTCCCTTCTGCTTAGATAATCTATCCACTGAAGGAGTCTACTCCCTATTCCTGCCAGGTGATCCCACTTCCTATTCAGCCTCCCATGTGATACAGTGTCAAATGCCTCCTAACAATCCACAAACAATCAAACCATCCAGCTTTCTCTTTTGTCTACAACAGAGTTCACTCTGTTGTAGAACTCTTAACTTTTTTTCTTTTTTAAGGTTCCAGTCATGGAAAAAGTCTACATAAAGTTGGGCCTTAACTGAAATACAGTGAGGTTAATGAAAGGGAAAAAGAAGAGAAAGGAAAATTATTGAAAGATTTTGGAGGAAGTGAAAAACCTGTCTTTTAAAATGTGCCAGGTCACAGATACTGGGAAAGCTTCAAGGTGTGGGGAAAGAAACAGTTATCAAAACGGCCCACCCATGAGTTGCCAATGACCACACAGTAATCATGTGATGCAGCAGCTTGCCATGTGTTGCATGGTCTAGCTAGTGGTGGGGGCACACAAGTAGCCAGCTCTGAGAGGCAAAATCCAAAGTAATACTCATACAAGAGGGAAAGTAAACAACATTGTGGCATAGGGCAAGCAGCTAAAGTTTTGAAGTTAGCTGGATTACTTTCAACTTATCTCTGTCAAGCAAAAATGCAGAGTTAGAACCACCCCAGATGTCAAAGCAGTACTCCACACAAGGATGAATCAATCATTTGTGTAAACTGAGCAACTGCTCAGAAAAATGAAATTTTGACATGTAAACAGGACTTCCAGTTTCTCAAAGGCAGACTTAGCTATTTCCATAATAAGGGGCTTCCAAGAAAGAGTGGATGTTACAGTAATACCAATTATGTTCATTGAGTCAGAAGGTGGCATTAAAGAACCATCAAAGAAGACGGGAAAGATGTGAGGAATTTTCGACAGAGAGATCTGCAGAAACTGGGCCTTGGAGGCATTAAACTTAACTAGTTTGTCTAACCCAATGAGATATCCTGATCCACATCTGAGTTTACTGAGGAAGTTTTGTCAAGATGAGATGCAGACTAAGTGAGAGAAGAAGAAATGAAGGATGTGGATGAATGAAGCACTGAATCATCAGCATATGAATGCATTTGGTTATTTGTGGAAGAAAGAAAATTGTTGATAAAAAGGAGAAAAAATGTAGAAGACAGGATACAACCTTGTGGGACACCACTGCTGATGGAGAAAAGGGGTAGGCTGATCCATCAACAACCAGAGAGATAAATCAGCTAGAGAGGAAGGTAGATATGAAGAAACAAAGTAACAAAGGGCAGCCAAAAGAGGGGCACTTAGAGATGAGTTCCCAATGCCACAGCCTATCAAAAATTTTGTATATGTCAAGGGAAACTACAAAGGACTCCCCAAAATCTTTCAGGGATGATAACCAGACATTAGTAAGATAGGACTGTCACTAGTGGATCTCACTTTATGGAAGCCATACTGGTGATTAGAGAGATTACTGAGATTCAAGATTTCTAAGGATATGGGAGTTAAGGAGGAATTTGAAGACTTTGGAAATGGTAGAGGGCAAAGCAACAGGGCAATAGTTAAGGGGTTAGAAGATCACCCTTCTTAAGGATGGTAATTATCAACACATGCTTCCAAGAAGAAGGAAAAGTTCTGTTTTTTTAAAAAGATGGTAGAAATGAGCAAGCACAGGTGATAATTTGGAGGTAAACTCTTTCAGTATGTTGGGGTGGATGCCATCAGGACCATAAGCCTTGCTTGTGTTCACTGAGAAAGAAGCACTTTTTGGAAAGTTCGAAGAGATTACAGGAAGGGCATAGGATTAGTAAGAGGAGCATCAGGAGGTAGAGTTAGAGGAGAAATGGGAACCAGAGAGAGTTGCTTAGAGGAGAAATGGGAACCAGAGAGAGTTGCTTTGTCTATGGAGGAGACAGCTACTGTACTGTCAGAATGGAAAAAAGAAGGAAAGGTAGAGCAACAGTAGTTGTTAAAGATGCCTTTAGCCAAAGATCAGAAAGACGTATCAGTGGATGATGAGGAGAGGTCATCACACTTTCTTTGACTAAAGGAATGCTTTGCCTTATGGATAACGTACTTGCATTGGTTTTGGGCAGTGATAAATACTGAATGGGAGTTGGAGGATGGAGATTTTCCAAGCCTGATATGCCTGATCCCTTGTCTGAATGGCCTCAGAACAGGAACAGTTGAACCATGGATTGGAAGAAGAGATTGTCTTATAGGAAGAGGGATAAATGCTTTCATTTCTGCAACAATAACCTGTTATGCATTTGATGGGGACAGAAGCATCACCACACAAGAGACAGTAATTTACCCTAGCAAAGTAATAAAAAAAATTGTTAATCATTCGTCAGCTTTGTTGAGGTGCCAATATTTACGTTTATTAAGTGCTAAGAGTTTGGTCAGATGAACCAATTTGGGATAAGATTGTGTGGTTATAGCACAAAGAATTTGAGGTGAAAAAGAGATCCAGAATATTAGAAGAGTGATAACAACGGTCAGGAATATGGGCAGGGTGGGAGATAATTTGGTCTATATCATTGAAAATTGAGAATGTGAGCGCTTTAATCCCTCCACCATCCAAATGGGAGGAATTCAGCTATTCCCTACGGTAAATGTCGAAATCCACTAGGTAGAGGATCTTGGCTTGCGGGTGAGAGGATGCCTCAGTCTCATGGCAGGAGTCACTTAGGTGATTTTTCCTCTGCAGATAGTCATCCATTTGCTTTCAGATTATCTCCTCCAGAGCCTTAAAGACCTACTTTTCAGTGAGACTACTCTGTAATTCTGTGCATCTTCCTGGTCTATTTTCTTATTTAGAGGTATGGCATTTGACCTTTTTCACTCCCTTAGGACTATGCCAATCCCCAACAACATCTTGAAGAGAATTTCAAGAGGTTTGCCTAGTATATACATGCATGCATCTTCAGTAAATATGGCAAAATTTCATGAGGACCAATGAGCCTTGTATGGGTTAAGACCTTTTAGAATTCTGCTAAGGTCTTTTCCAGCTATATCTTTTAAACTTCCTCTCTATTCCATCTTACTGGCAATGGGGCTGTAGTGTCTTCTACTGCAAACACACTTGAGGGTATCACTCAGTTTCTCACATGTTTTTACATCCTTCTCTACAAATATTCTCTCTCATTTCTTTGCCTGATTAGCTCCTCTTTGACAAATTATTTCTGATAGAGGCATACAAAAGTTTTGGATTATCTCTTACCTTGTACACGATATTCTCTTTAGAGTTTCTTTATTTCTCCTTTCTTAACCTGCTATACTCATTCCTTGCTCTGTTGCAAATGCTAGCTGGCTGGAGTGTTGCCTATATTTTCACCACTGCATATCTTAAAGCTACTTTGCTCTTTGACATCTTTTGCAAAACTAGCCTTCCTTGTGTGTGTGTGATAACCTATTTTTACTGTACAGGAAGGAAGTTTTATACTCATGAAGACTTCCATCTCAGACATTTTCATCTATTATGCAGCTTCATAAATTTATGCAAGATATCTGCATTAACCATGTCTTCAGTCATTCTATTCTATCCAGTTACCACTCTTGTCCCACTAAAGTACTTTTTTATGTCCTTTTTTAACAGATTTTTCTTTAGTTTCACATTATGCCCTCTGGTTGCTACTTTATCCCTGCATCTCTTGAAGAACTGTTCACTGTCCACATTGTCAATGTTTCAAAAACTTAAAAGACGTGATCAGGTCACCTCTCACTCCTCTCCCTTCCAAGGTGGACGAATCTGAAGCCTTTATCCTTTCTATGTAACTCAGTTCTTTCAATTCTGATACCATCTTTGTTGCTTTCCTCTAGCTCTCTAATAGTTTTTTGTTTTTCTTTAGGTGATGTGACCAATCTTGAGAAATACATACCATTTTTGGTTTTATGTAGGATATGAACTGCTTGCTCAATATTTCCTTATCCATATACTTAAAGGCTAATTCTAGTTTTGCCAGCAGAAACATTTTGCTCATAACTATGGGACTCTGGTGACGGGTTAGTGACAATGTTAACTCCCAGGTCCTTCTCACACCTCGTCCCATCATCATCACTTTATTTTTGCTTGGGTTAAACTCAATATGTATCCAACTTTCTAAACTTTTTAAGTCACCTTGAAAACTAATGCACTCCTCACTTCCTTCATTACTTCTGCATCATTTGCAAATATATTCAGGTTAGGGTCCATACCTTTAGGCAAGTAATTTACTTAAATCAAGAATAGTAAAGATCCCAGAAGAACCCTGTGGCACTCCACTGATCACCCTGACCCATTTGCAGAGGGATCCTTTGACATGTTCCCTTTCACTAAGATAATCTTCTATCCAATGAAGGAGTTTTTGCTCTCAGAGATAATGTTCTCACCTTCCACACATTCTTCAACGCTCCCAGAACCTTCGTCCTCTCACCCACCCTGTGACTCATTTCCACTTCCATGGTTCCATCCGCTGCTAAATCCACTCCCAGATATCTAAAACACCCCACTTCCTCCAGTTTTTCTCCATTGAAACTTACCTCCCAATCAACTTGTCCCTCAACCCTACTGAACCTAATAACCTTGCTATTATTCACATTTACTCTTAGCTTTCTTCTTTCACACACTTTACCAAACTCAGACACTTCTGCAGTTTCTCACCCGAATCAGCCACCAGTGCTGTATCATCAGTGAACAAAAACTGACTCACTTCCCAAGCCCTCTCTTCCACAATAGATTCCATACTTGCCCCTCTCTCCAAAACTCTTGCATTCACCTCCCTAACCATCTCATTCATAAACAAATTAGACAACCATGGAGACATCATGCACCCTTGCTGCAACCCGACATTAACTGGGAACCAATTACTTTCCTCTCCTCCTACTCGTACAGTTGCCTTGCATCCTTGGTAAAAACTTTTCACTGCTTCTAGTAACTTACCTCCCACACCATATATATATACTTTTGCTTTGTTGCTGTCTCCCGCGTTAGCGAGGGAGCGCAAGGAAATAGACGAAAGAATGGCCCAACCCACCCACATACACATGTATATACACACACGTCCACACATGTACATATACATACCTATACATCTCAACGTATACATACATAAACACACACAGACATATACATATATACACATGTTCACAATTCATACTGTCTGCCTTCATTCATTCCCATCGCCATCCCGCCACACATGAAATAACTACCCCCTCCCCCCTCATGTGTGCAAGGTAGCACACTCAGTCTCTAGCTGTCATGTAATAATGCACCGAAACCACAGCTCTCTTTCCACATCCCGTTCCCACAGAACTTTCCATGGTTTACCCCAGACGCTTCACATGCCCTGGTTCAATCCATTGACAGCACGTCGACCTCAGTATACCACATCGTTCCAATTCACTCTATTCCTTACACGCCTTTCACCCTCCTGCATGTTCAGGTCCCGATCACTCAAAATCTTTTTCACTCAATCTTTCCACCTCCAATTTGGTCTCCCACTTCTAGTTCCATCAACCTCTGACACATATATCTTCTTGGTCAATCTTTCTTCACTCATTCTCTCCATGTGACCAAACAATTTCAAAACACCCTCTTCTGCTCTCTCAACCACACATCTCTCTTACCCTTACATTACTTACTCAATCAAACCACCTCACACCACATATTGTCCTCAAGCATCTCATTTCCAGCACATCCACCCTCCTCCGCACAACTCTATCTATAGCCCACGCCTCACAACCATATAACATTGTTGGAACCGCTATTCCTTCAAACATACCCATTTTTGCTTTCCGAGATAATGTTCTCAACTTCCACACATTCTTGACACTCCCAGAACTTTCGCCCCCTCCCCCACCCTATGATTCACTTCCGCTTCCATGGTTCCATCCGCTGCCAAATCCACTCCCAGATATCTAAAACACTTCACTTACTCCAGTTTTTCTCCATTCAAACTTACCTCCCAATTGACTTGTCCCTCAACCCTACTGTACCTAATAACCTTGCTCTTATTCACATTTACTCTCAGCTTTCTTCTTTCACACACTTTACTAAACTCAGTCACCAGCTTCTGCAGTTTCTCACATGAATCAGCCACAACCGCTGTATCATCAGCGAACAACATCATCTTGTGAAGGAGAAGGTGAAGATTTGTAGGGGTTTTCAGAAAAGAACAGAGAATGTTGGGGTGAAGAGAGTGGTGAGAGTAAGTGACCTTAGGAAGGAGACTTGTGTGAGGAAATACCAGGAGAGACTGAGTACAGAATGGAAAAAGGTGAGAACAAAGGAGGTAAGGGGAGTGGGGAAGGAATGGGATGCTTGTGGCATGAGAAGTGTGGGAGGTGGTTGATTAGAAAGGGTAGTGAGTGGTGGGATGAAGAAGTAAGATTATTAGTGAAAGAGAAGAGAGAGGCATTTGGACGATTTTTGCATGGAAAAAATGCAAATGAGTGGGAGATGTATAAAAGAAAGAGGCAGGAGGTCAAGAGAAAGGTGCAAGAGGTGAAAAAGAGGGCACACGAGAGTTGGGGTGAGAGAGTGTCTTTAAATATTTACTTAGGGAGATTAAAAAGATGTTTTGGAAGAAGGTAAATAAAGTGCGTAAGTCAAGGGAGCAAATGGGAACTTCAGTGAAGGGGGCTAATGGGAGGGTGATAACAAGTAGTGGTGATGTGAGAAGGAGATGGAGTGAGTATTTTGAAGGTTTGTTGAATGTGTTTGATGATAGAGTGGCAGATATAGGGTGTTTTGGTCGAGGTGGTGTGCAAAGTGAGAGGGTTAGGGATAATGATTTGGTAAACAGAGAAGAGGTAGAAAAAGCTTTGCAGATGATGAAAGCCGGCAAGGCAGCAGGTTTGAATGGTATTGCATTGGAATTTATTAAAAAAGGGGGTGACTGTATTGTTAACTAGTTGGGAAGGTTATTTAATGTATGTATGATTCATGGTGAGGTGCCTGAGGATTGGCGGAATGCTTGCATAATGCCATTGTACAAAGGCAAAGGGGATAAGAGTGAGTGGTCAAATTATAGAGGTATAAGTTTGTTGAGAATTCATGGTAAATTATATGGGAGGGTATTGATTGAGAGGGTGAAGGCAGGTACAGAGCATCAGACTGAGGAAGAGCAGTGTGGTTTCAGAAGTGGTAGAGGATGTGTGGATCAAGTGTTTGCTTTGAAGAATGTATGTGAGAAATACCTAGAAAAGCAAATGGATTTGTATGTAGCATTTATGGATCAGGAGAAGGCATATGATAGAGTTGATAGAGATGCTCTGTGGAAGGTTTTTCTCCCCTATCCCTGGGGATAGGGGAGAAAGAATACTTCTCACGTATTCCCTGCGTGTCGTAGAAGGTGACTAAAAGGGAAGGGAGCGGGGGGCTGGAAATCCTCCCCTCTCGTTTTTAATTTTCCAAAAGAAGGAACAGAGAAGGGGGCCAAGTGAGGATATTCCCTCAAAGGCTCAGTCCTCTGTTCTTAACGCTACCTCGCTAACGCGGGAAATGGCGAATCGTGTGAAAAAAAAAATTGATTGAGAGGGTGAAGGCAGGTACAGAGCATCAGACTGAGGAAGAGCAGTGTGGTTTCAGAAGTGGTAGAGGATGTGTGGATCAGGTGTTTGCTTTGAAGAATGTATGTGAGAAATACCTAGAAAAGCAAATGGATTTGTATGTAGCATTTATGGATCAGGAGAAGGCATATGATAAGAGTTGATAGAGATGCTCTGTGGAAGGTACTAACAATATATGGCATGGGAGGCAAGTTGTTAGAAGCAGTGAAAAGTTTTTATCGAGGATGTAAGGCATGTGTAGGTGTAGAAAGAGAGGAAAGTGATTGGTTCTCAGTGAATGCAGGTTTGTGGCAGGGGTGTTTGATGTCTCCATGGTTGTTTAATTTGTTTATGGATGGGGTTGTTAGGGAGGTGAATGCAAGAGTTTTGGAAAAAGGGGCAAGTATGCAGTCTGTTGTGGATGAGAGAGCTTGGGAAGTGAGTCAGTTGTTGTTCGCTGATGATACAGTGCTGGTGGCTGATTCATGTGAGAAACTGCAGAAGGTGGTGACTGAGTTTGGTAAAGTGTGTGAAAAAAGAAAGTTAAGAGTAAATGTGAATAAGAGCAAGGTTCTTAGGTACAGTAGGGTTGAGGGTCAAGTCAATTGGGAGGTAAGTTTGAATGGAGAAAAACTGGAGGAAATATACATACACATGCAAATATATATACCTATACATCTCAATGTATACATATATACACATGTACATAATTCATACTGTCTGCCTTTATTTATTCCCATCGCCACCCCGCCACATATGGAATAACAATCCCCTCCCCCCTCATGTTAGCGAGGTAGCGCTAGGAAAAGACAACAAAGGCCCCATTCGTTCACACTCAGTCTCTAGCTGTCATATAATAATGCAGCGAAACCACACCTCCCTTTCCACATCCAGGCCCCCACAGAACTTGCTATGGTTTACCCCAGACGCTTCACATGCCCTGGTTCAATCCACTGACAGCATGTCGACCCCGGTATACCACATCGTCCCAATTCGCTCTATTCCTTGCTCGCCTTTCACCCTTCTGCATGTTCAGACCCTGATCACTCAAAATCTTTTTCACTCCATCTTTCCACCTCCAATTTGGTCTCCCACTTCTCCTCGTTCCCTCCACCTCTGACACATATATCCTCTTGGTCAATCTTTCCTCACTCATTCTCTACATGTGACCACACCATTTCAAAACACCCTCCTCTGCTCTCTCAACCACACTCTTTTTATTTCCACACATCTCTCTTACCCTTACATTACTTACTCGATCAAACCACCTCACACCACACATTGTCCTCAAACATCTCATTTCCAGCACATCCACCCTCTTGCACACAACTCTATCCATAGCCCATGCCTCGCAACCATACAACATTGCTAAAGCCACTATTCCTTCAAACATACCCATTTTTGCTTTCCGAGATAATGTTCTCGACTTCCATTCTTCAAGGCTCCCAAAATTTTTGCCCCCTCCACCACCCAATGATTCACATCCCTTTCCATGGTTCTATCCGCTGCCAAATCCACTCGCAGATATCTAAAACACTTTACTTCCTCCAGTTTTTCTCCATTCAAACTTACCTCCCAATTGACTTGACCCTCAACCCTACTGTACCTAACAGCCTTGCTCTTATTCACATTTACTCTGAACTTTCTTCTTTCACACACTTTCCCAAACTCAGTCACCAGCTTCTGCAGTTTCTCACATGAATCAGCAACCAGCGCCGTATCATCAGCGAACAACAACTGACTCACTTCCCAAGCTCTCTCATCCACAACAGACTTCATACTTGCCCCTCTTTCCAAAACTCTTGCATTCACCTCCCTAACAACCCCATCCATAAACAAATTAAACAACCATGGAGACATCAAACACCCCTGCCGCAAACCTACATTTATTGAGAACCAATCACTTTCCTCTCTTCCTACACGTACACATGCCTTACATACTCGATAAAAACTTTTCACTGCTTCTAACAACTTGCCTCCCACACCATATATTCTTAATACCTTCCACAGAGCATCTCTATCAACTCTATCATATGCCTTCTCCAGATCCATAAATGCTACATACAAATCCATTTGCTTTTCTAAGTATTTCTCACATACATTCTTCAAAGCAAACACCTGATCCACACATCCTCTACCACTTCTGAAACCACACTGCTCTTCCCCAATCTGATGCTCTGTACATGCCTTCACCCTCTCAATCAATACCCTCCCATATAATTTACCAGGAATACTCAACAAACTTATACCTCTGTAATTTGAGCACTCACTCTTATCCCCTTTGCCTATGTACAATGGCACTATGCAAGCATTCCGCCAATCCTCAGGCACCTCACCATGAATCATACATACATTAAATAACCTTACCAACCAGTCAACAATACAGTCATCCCCTTTTTTAAAAAATTCCACTGCAATACCATCCAAACCTGCTGCCTTGCCAGCTTTCATCTTCCGCAAAGCTTTTACTACCTCTTCTCTGTTTACCGAATCATTTTCCCTAACCCTCTCACTTTCCACACCACCTCGACCAAAACACCCTGTATCTTCCACTCTATCATCAAACACATTCAACAAAGCTCACTCCGTCTCCTTCTCACATCACCACTACTTGTTATCATCTCCCCATTAGCCCCCGTCACTGAAGTTCCCATTTGCTTCATTGTCTTACGCACTTTATTTACCTCCTACCAAAACATCTTTTTATTCTCCCTAAAATTTAATGATACTCTCTCACCCTAACTCTCATTTGCCCTCTTTTTCACCTCTGGCACTTTTCTCTTGACCTCCTGCCTCTTTCTCTTATACATCTCCCACTCATTTGCATTTTTTTCCTGCAAAAATCGTCCAAATGCCTCTCTCCTCTGTTTCCCTAATAATCTTACTTCTTCATACCACCACTCACTACCCTTTCTAATCAACCCACCTCCCACGTTTCTCATGCCACAAGGATCTTTGGCGCAAACCATCACTGCTTCCCTATATACATCCCATTCCTCCCCCACTCCCCTTACCTCCTTTGTTCTCACCTTTTTCCATTTTATATTCAGGCTCTCCTGGTACCTCCTCACACAAGTCTCCTTCCCAAACTCACTTACTCTCACCACTCTCTTCACCCCAATACTCTCTCTCCTTTTCTGAAAACCCCTACAAATCTTCACCTTCGCTGCCACAAGATAATGATCAGACATCCCTCCAGTTGCACCTCTCAACACATTAACATCCAAAAGTCTCTCTTTCGCGCGCCTATCAATTATCACGTAATCCAATAATGATCTCTGGCCATCTCTCCTACTTACATACGTATACTTATGTATATCTCACTTTTTAAGCCAGGTATTCCCAATCACCAGTCCTTTTTCAGCACATAAATCTACAAGCTCTTCACCATTTCCATTTACAACACTGAACACCCCATGTATACCAATTATTCCCTCAACTGCCACATTACTCACCTTTGCATTCAAATCACCCATCACTATATCCCGGTCTCGTGCATCAAAACCACTAACACACTCATTCAGCTGCTCCCAAAACACTTGCCTCTCATGATCTTTCTTCTCATGCCCAGGTGCATATGCACCAATAATTACCCATCTCTCTCCATCAACTTTCAGTTTTACCCATATCAATCTAGAATTACTTTCTTACACTCTATCACATACTCCCACAACTCCTGTTTCAGGAGTAGTGCTACCCCTTCCCTTGGTCTTGTCGTCTCACTAACCCCTGACTTTACTCCCAAGACATTCCCAAACCACTCTTCTCCCTTACCCTTGAGCTTCATTTCACTCAGAGCCAAAACATCCAGGTTACTTTCCTCAAACATACTACCTATCTCTCCTTTTTTCTCATCTTGGTTACATCCACACACATTTAGACACCCCAATCTGAGCCTTCGAGGAGGATGAGTCACCCCGCGTGACTCCTTCTTCTGTTTCCCCTTTTAGAAAGTTAAAATAGAAGGAGGGGAGGGTTTCTGGCCCCCGCTCCCGTCCCTTTAAGTCACCTTCTACGACACGTGAGGAATGAGTGGGAAGTATTCTTTCTCCCCCATCCCCAGGGATAAAATTATATATATGTATATAATATCCTAAGAATACTCAACAAACTTATACCTCTGTAATTTGAGCACTCACTTTTATCCCCTTTGCCTTTGTACAATGGCACTATGCAAGCATTCCTCCAATCCTCAGGCATGTCACCGTGAGTCATACATACATTAAATAACCTTAGCAACCAGTCAACAATACAGTCACCCCCTTTTTTAATAAATTCCACTGCAATACCATCCAAACCTGCTGTCTTGCTGGCTTTCATCTTCTGCAAAGCTTTTACTACCTCTTTTCTGTTTACCAAATCATTTTCCCCAACCCTCACACTTTGCACACCACCTTGACCAAAACACCCCATATCTGCCACTCTATCATCAAACCCATTCAACAAACCTTCAAAATACTCACTCCATCTCCTTCTCACATCACCATTATTTGTTATCACCTCCCCATTAGCCCCCTTCACTGAAGTTCCCATTTGTTTCCTTGTCTTACACACTTTATTTACCTCCTTCCAAAAATCTTTTTATTCTCCCTAAAATTTAGTGATACTCTCTCCCCAACTCTCATCTGCCCTCTTTTTCACCTTTTGCACGTTTCTCTTGACCTGCCTCTCTTTTATACATCTCCTAGTCATTTGCATTATTTCCCTGCAATAATCATCCAAATGCCTCTCTCTTCTCTTTCACTAATTATCTTACTTCTACATCCCATCGATAAACAAATTAAACAACCATGGAGACATCA